>NC_062968.1:37013650-37038819 GCF_023119035.1 Salvia hispanica | reverse complement strand
ATTTTTTGTATTGCTATTAACTAATAACAAAATTAAATAAAAAATAATAAGTAAAATTCTAGCCGCAGAATAGTAACGGACATTTTTATTCCGCTATTAACTACTAACGGATACGAATCCGTTGCTAAATTTATTTATTTTTTTAATTTCTTTTGTTTAATTTTGTAATAATTAATAGTAGCGGATATATCTGCTACTATTTGCTAGCGAATATGAATCCGTCGCTATATTTATTTAATTTTGTAATTCAGATTTTTATTAATAAAGAAATAATTATTAGTAGCGGATATGCCTCCTACTAATTACTAGCGGACTGGATCCGTTACTAAATTCGTCCCTAAATATGGCGCACTATTATGCCGCCAAATTTTATTGAAAATCTGCTACAAATTCCCTTACTAACTTTTGCAACGGATATTTCGTTACAAATCCGCTACTAATAGTGACGGATGTTTATCCGCTGCTAAATTCCACTGCTAAATCGCGAGATTTTTGTAGTGAGTGGAGTGTGAATCGTGATGTCCACATTTAGAATGACGTATAAGGTTAATATTTGTTTACCTTTCCATTTTTAGAACTAGTGTAATTTTAGTGGACGACTAGGCCTGAAAATTTAATCTGCGGGTTTCGGGTATTCCCGACCCAGTCCCAATACCCGACGGGTTTTGGGTACTCGAAACCCGAAATTATAGGTTCGGGTATGGGTTTGGGTAGTTAATGTTAGGATTCTTCGGGTTTAGGGTACCCGAAACCCGTATTAGGGTACCCGACTAATACCCGATTAAACCCGATTAATTATGTATTTGTGAAAAATATTTTGGGTTATAAAGTTCTTAGTTTACTATTTGGATTATGTTTGGTTGCTTTGACATTATTTAGATTATATGTTTGGTTGCTTTGATATTTCATTGTTCTATTATCTCGACTTTGTGGATTACGTACAACCAATAAATAGTATAAGTTTGTGTTATTTTAATAATTTCTATTCTCATCACAATTTAATTTATATAAAAGAATAAATTTCAAATATAATACTTCCGGGTTTATGGGTACCCGATTAGTTGGGTTCGGGTACCCGCATCGGGTATTAGGGTACCCGAATTCATATCCGGGTCGGGTATTGGGTATGATATTTTTTAGATTTCGGGTTTGGGTACCCGAATTTACACCCCTATGGACGACCCAAATGTCAAAACTAGTCTATTTTTTTGTGGAAGGATGGAATATATAATTACATACAAACAATAAATACTCTAAAACAGTTTCAAAATAATACTGGTAATTATGGATCTAATCCACGGGGAGGTGGTTTGGGTGAAAAACTTCTAAAAAAGGAAGAAGAATAAAATCACCTATTAAGAGACATAGATTATGTGTTAAATAAACTCACCTAAATGAGTTAATCACTCTATATCGAAAATTTAATAGTACCTCTTTTTGGATTGTTTCAACGTAGTTAAGTCATTTATTTATTTTTTTTGCAAAAAATTTATCTTCTATTGTACATTAATTTCTTTTTTTTAATTCCTCTTCCTTTACTTTCTTATTTTAAATTTTACCACATTCATTTTAAAAACTGTGTAATAGAAATGAGTCAATATGATTGAGGAAGTAATAAAATTTAGTAAGGATATTTTTGTATAAGTGTATAATAAAAATTATTATAATTAAAATGAGATGATGACCGGGAAAAACAGAGAGTAGCGGCTATCATGTCATCTGCATTATCCCTCTCCGTGTTATCCCCCATCACACATCCCCGTCTCCATCGCCGGCGTTGCCCTGCTCCCTCCCTTTCCATTAACAACTCCTCCAACGGCAAGCCACCGCCGACCACTTCATGGGTGAGCCCAGACTGGCTGACGTCCCTCACCAAATCACTCGCCACATTAGGCCCCAAAGACGACTCCAACATCCCCGCCGCCAGCGCCAAGCTCGATGACGTCTCCGATCTTCTCGGCGGCGCCCTCTTCCTGCCTCTCTTCAAGTGGATGAACGAGTACGGCCCCATCTACCGCCTCGCCGCCGGTCCCAGGAACTTCGTCATCGTCAGCGACCCCGCCATTGCCAAGTATGTGTTGCGGAATTACGGCACCAAGTACTCCAAGGGCCTCGTGGCCGAGGTTTCTGAGTTTTTGTTTGGTTCCGGCTTCGCCATCGCCGAGGGTTCTCTTTGGACGGTGATTTCTCTCTATGCCTAGATTTCGCGCTTTCATTTTTGATGTTAAAATCAGGATTCTCTCTCTCTTGTGCGTTTATTTTAGATAAGATTGCAATCTATTTGTGTGTATTACCGTTTGTTTATGTTGAATTAGTTTTCACTCTGTGCTATTAACTCACTGGAATTTAGGGTTCACTTTGGAAGAGATTTGAGTGTGGCATAATTGCAATGGAAACACTTGAATTACTTTAATGTAGCCTAGTACTGATGTTTGAAGGAAAGCCCTCATTTGATTTGAAGATGTTACAACCATCAGATTTTCAGATTTCATGGTCTTGCCGTAGTAACACAATAATTACTGGAAGGTTTGGATTTGTATGCATTTTGTTTTCACTCTATGGGCTAGTATTAGTAAAAGCATCATATGATGTAGCTTGATCCTTCTAAAAATTTATGTATCCCTGTTTCTGAGTTCTAGTATGCTTCCTGCATGTGTTTACTGTTTTTGAGGTCAAATATGTTCTTATTATAGGTAAGGCGCAGGGCCGTGGTTCCGTCACTTCACAAGAAGTACTTGTCGATAATAGTTGAACGGGTCTTTTGCAGATGCGCTGAGCAGATGGTTGAGAGACTGAAGCCCAGTTTAGTCAATGGCTCTGCTGTAAACATGGAGGAAAAGTTCTCACAGCTAACTCTTGATGTTATCGGATTAGCTCTATTTAACTATGAGTTTGATTCTCTCACGACCAATAGTCCAGTTATTGATGCAGTTTATAATGCATTGAAAGAGGCAGAGCTTCGCTCAACTGATCTATTACCGTACTGGAAGGCAGGTTATTCATTTGACTCTTTCTGCAGTGGTATCACTTCCATAGTAAATAGCAACACTAACTTTGAATATCTCTTTGCGTGTACATGTCATCCCTCAGATTAATGCTTTATGTAAAGTAATACCAAGACAAATCAAGGCTGAAAAGGCAGTTTCTATAATTAGGGAAGCTGTTGAGGAGCTCATAGCAAAGTGCCGGGAGATTGTTGAAGCTGAGGGTGAGAGGATCAATGAGGAGGAGTATGTGAATGATGCAGATCCAAGCATTCTTCGCTTCTTGCTTGCCAGCAGAGAGGAGGTATTGAAACTGAAAGCTCCGATCAAACAAATTTTTGTCTCTGTTTGGTATAAGTTGCTTTAGCAATTTTTTCATATTTGTTACATGTCCTTTGAGTTTCAATGAAGCACAATCATCAAAGTGTTGCATTTTGTTTCAGGTATCAAGTACCCAGCTGAGAGATGACCTTCTATCGATGTTAGTTGCTGGCCATGAGACCACCGGTTCTGTGTTAACTTGGACAGCATATTTGCTAAGTAAGGTGCAGTTACTATTCTCCTTCCAGTCACTCATCTTTCTGTACCGTCAGCATTTTGTCACCAACTTGAATGCAATTTCAGAGGCTTCTCCACTTCCAACCCTTTTAAGGATTCATAACTCTTAAAACTTCACTCATGAATTTATTGATTTTTTCTGTACGGTGTATTGTTGTTTATCATTTTGTTCTTTACTTGTTTTGTAATACAGGATCCACCCTCTTTGCGAAAAGCACACGAAGAAGTTGACAGAGTTTTACAGGGTCGGCTTCCAACCTATGAAGACATAAAGAATCTCAAGTTTTTGACACGTTGCATCAATGAATCAATGCGTCTTTATCCTCATCCACCTGTAAGCTGCAAAGTCACTCCTCAACTTGACAATAGTGTGCTTGCTTTTGATCTGGCATGAATATTTCATTAGGTCCTGTTGAGACGTGCTCAAGTTGATGACGTGCTACCTGGGAACTACAAGGTCTATCCTGGTCAAGATATCATGATCTCAGTCTACAATATCCATCGCTCTGCAGAGGTATATTTTTCCCAGATTCCAAGAGGAACAAAGCAAACTCTAATAGGAGCTGATTTGAGTGATTCTAAGCTAATCTGACTTGAACTGACTGAATGGGTCAAGTTTAGTGGTGTTTTACATCCACAGTAACACTAGGCTGTTGTAGATCAAGAGGTGCAGGTGTTTCGTGTTTGTGCTGTAAACTAAGGAATTAACTTTCTTGTTTTGTATTTGAAGGTGTGGGAAAGGGCTGATGATTTTTTTCCAGAAAGATTCGATTTAGATAGCCCAGTTCCAAATGAAGCGAACACAGATTATAGGCATGCACATGAACTTCAGTTATTTCTTCTTTGAGGCTCTAATAGTTTTACAGCTAATTCATCTCCAAATGCTATATTTCAGATATATCCCATTCAGTGGAGGGCCGCGCAAGTGTGTAGGCGATCAATTTGCTTTACTTGAAGCAATTGTATCCCTTGCAGTACTTCTGCAGCACATGAGCTTTGAGTTAATCCCAGACCAAACTATCGGCATGACTACTGGAGCCACTATCCACACAACAAACGTAATTTTTTTTTCAATGCCTAATTTCTGATTTCTAAGAGAGTGATTTCATATTCTAGAGAGGGAGAAAGGGTTTCTAGCCATATATTGGCTTGTTCTGCAGTAACTGAAATAGCATGACTACGTTGCAGGGCCTATACATGAAATTGAGCCAAAGACAAACTGCATCCACCTCTGCTGCAGCAAATCCCTGAAGGTGATTGCTATATAAGGTGATTTAATCAGTTGTTTGCATTTATTAGCATCAGCACCATGCATTAGCATTACTAGATGAAATTCTCCGATCCACAAATCCGTTTTCGCTTATGTTGCTGCTTCTTAACGAAGCTGCAGATAGTGTAATGTATTTC
Source organism: Salvia hispanica (assembly GCF_023119035.1). NCBI lineage: Eukaryota > Viridiplantae > Streptophyta > Magnoliopsida > Lamiales > Lamiaceae > Salvia > Salvia hispanica. The sequence continues at coordinate 37,033,870 of NC_062968.1, read as the reverse complement.
ACACGATACGAATCCCCTACTGTAATTCTACATTTTTTAATGAATTAAAGATGCTCGGTCATGTCGTTGCGGTTGGTTATAATTATTTAAATTCGTTCTATATGAAGATAGCTGACACAGAGGTCGTTGTGAGAGACACAGAAAATTGGTGTTGCCTGCATTCCACAAATAGACTGCCTCAATTAGTTATCAACAAAGCTCGAGGTTGGAAAGAGATTTAAGTGTTGTCTACATTACACCATTAGGCCATCCCAATAATTATAAGAGAGGAACTCGAAATGGTCAAAATGAATAGTAAAAGATAGTCATCAATTTAGTTTAAATAAAACATAAACCAATTTTTTGCATTTTTGTTCCAAAATGTCTGGGTGAATACGGGTGGTTATTTTCCCTTCACCTTGCCCTAATTTGTTTTGGCGCTCATTTTGAAGAGAATTATTTATCGAATAACATTCAGACACCAAGAATTTATTTAAGATGGCGTAGAGAATTGTCGAACACGTATTCAAATTATATTATACGCGCTAGAAACACACATTAGCAAGCAACGAGAAGGAAATACAAAGTCCTAGTATATGCTTACAAATGGTTAGAGTTTTAATGTGCTTGCTCCTACTTCACTAATCGGTTCCATTCGACTTCCGCATTGATCTTATTCTCGGGGTAGAGTTTGGTAAGACGAGCTAGACATGATAGGCATTGTATTAGATTGAACTTTAATAAGAAATGTCGGTGTGCTCCAAGCACGGTATGCAATAGTGAGTATGGTGCGTATGTGGTATCAGTCATGAATCGTCGACATGATGTATGCATGTATTATACTGTAATAGTATAATAATTGATGATTAAGGAGAAAATGCAACTAATTAGGATGAAGATGAATCTAGATCTAGCTCGGGATTTACCCGTGACAACCAAACTCATGCGCAACCCTCAATTCTGAAGAATGAATTTATTTGTGTCTGCATGCTTTCATCCATGAAGAATGAATTTATGACCAACTCCAATAAGATCTAATTGAAGAAATTTGGATACACAACAACGAGAGCTTATTTTAGGAATTTAAATTCTAAAATTTTGGTATTTTATTGATATCAATTTTTGTATTTAATTAATATACTACTATTTTTTTTATTTTAATTAACTTTTGAATTTTCAGTTTTACAAATATCATAATTTAAATAAAATTTGAAACCGGAGAATGATAAGAAAAAATGATAGAAATGATAAAATATGGAGTTGTAGCTAATTAAGGCTTAAACTTTGTGGTTGCAATGCCAATATATTATGGCTGAAATGAAGCTAATTTACTTATTGACAATTGGAATAGATTTGGGATTGACATAATGTTGAGAATGTGGTCATTACTGTGGATGGTAGAATAGTTGGACATCATAAATTGAATTGATGTATATAGGCATATAGCATCAAACGAAGTTGTTGCGTTGCAAGTAACAACTAACAATCATTTATAACCCAGCTAACTTACCTTCAACTTTTTGTGCAATGCAATCTACATAAATATGCTACGCATCAAATTACATTTTCAGGATGTATCAGTTATCAGTATTGTTTAAAATTTATAATAATATTGTATTTTATAATTTCGGTTTAGTAATTTGATGTCACCTGCATATTGATCTATTGACTATTATCAATTTAAAAGTAATCCTCTTATTGAAAGCATCGACTTTATATAAAACAAAAAAAAATGAGACTGCAGATTGTGAAACTACCAATGTCAAGAAGCTGCTAAATAACTAGAAAACAAAGATAAACAAAATCGATGTTCTTTATGCATAATCTATCTATCTTCTTTAATTATCAGATTGAAACTTCCTCTATTTATTGGAGTGTTTAAACAAAGAATCGATTAATATTCAAATTTGAGGAGTACAAAGTCTCCCTTAAAACAATCAAAATATGTGTTCAGTAGCATAAAACTCTAATGAAGTTGACTTATTTTTGGATAAACAGACTATATGAATGCTTCTATTAATGTCAACAATTTAAGTCTTGGTCATGTGATTTATGATCTTAAAATCTAAGCATATAAACTCATTTATCAAAATTGAATATGAGAAGATCTAGATCTGGAGACACGGATTGACTTATACACACACTAATACAATAAATTTGATTTTAAACAAAAAAGATAAAATCAATAACGTCTAGTCATTATTCAACAGCTGATCTTTGACAGACTACCAAAATAGGTGAATCACTATACTTTCGTCCAAAGCATTTGCTATGAGTTAATAATCTCATAGCTCAACCCCAAGCGTGGTAGGCAAAAATAAATAAGAAAATTTTGGTCCTAATTCCAACTATTGTTGGTGATAGGCTATGTTCAATTTGAATACAACAACCTCTGAAATCTCTGATAAGCCCTTAAACTCTATGGATTAGGTGGCACTAATACTACTAATAGTTTAGAGTCATCAGTTTCCTAGTATAGCTATCTCCAATTCATAGTCCCCCACTCAAGAAAAAGAAATTACAGTGTAATAACAACAACAATAAGTCAATAATAATAATAATAGTAATATAGGTATATACTTGTGTGAAATTAAATTGAAGCCACCGCACTATACGCATGATGAAATATTAATAGCACATGACATTCAAAATTCGAAAATATTAAACACGTAGCAGTATTAATTAATTAATATCCTCCTAGTATTGTTGCATTTAATTAAGCTGGTATGAAATGCTGAGTTAACTTGTCTTTTAGTGAATTTAGGTTGAAGCATGGAAGTTAGAAGCTGAGTGCTCAAGAAACAATACCATATACTCACCACGTGAAATCCAAACAATCAACTGTTTATTTCTATCATACATATAGGTTGAAAGAAAAATGACAAGCCAGCTAATTCCCCTCTCTCTCTCCCTGCATTGTTACTATCACTACAATGTACAACAATCCTCACTTTACTAGATAGATATCTTCTTGCCTAATGCTCTGTAGCTCAAGAAAATCGCAGAATGTTGAAGCTACAGAGGCCAACCAACAGATCTTCCAAACAAAAAGAGGGATTTCATTTCAAGTTCTCCAATTTTCAAGCCCTTCAGGTCCATGCACGTTTTATATTGGTGAATGGTGAAGATTCTCTTCATTCATTCATTCAGATTTTTGAGTTAAATGTTTGAATTCAGGTGCCAAAGGGATGGGACAGGCTTTTTCTGTCTTTGCTTTCTGCAGAAACTGGCAAGACAATTGCCAAATTGGGTAAAGCACTTGTTAAGAATGGGAGTTGCCACTGGTCCGAGACTGTCACCGAATCTATCTACATTTCTAGATATGATTCTTCTAAATCCTACGAGGATTGCTTCCTCAAGATTGTTGTTTCAACGGTACAATTTAACATTTCATTCGATGTTTCCGGTAAATAGTTAGATAATGATTTTGGAAATGTGTTTCAGGGCTCAACAAGATCTGCCAACACCCTTGGAGAAGCAATCATCAACATGGCACAGCATACCACTTCAAGGGCCTCTGCTGCTGCAGTTTCACAGCCTCTTCAAAAATGCAGCTATGGAACAATTCTGCAGGTCTGTTGTACTGAGTAAAATTCACATCTACCAATGTACTTATGTGACAAGCCTGACTCTGGTTTTCAGGTCAAACTTCAGCGCCTAAATCTTCCTAGATCAAAGATCAGGTTGGTGTTTCTATGACAGATTCTCATTTCTTGGTTCTGAACATCCAGCTGACATTGCTTTCTTCTTCCAGAGACGAGGGATCCAAGAACTCCGATTCTCAAGAAAAAGTCGAGGATGTGGATCACGTTGGCCTGAGGAGGAAATCACGTAGATCAGATGAGTCGAGTGATAGTATTAATGAACATACAACGGAAGATCCGGCTACCTCCTCTCGTCGTCCACTGCAATTAGACAGCGAGGTCTTTTGAAACTCTCGTTTTGTTATTATGTATGTGCCCATATTCTGTCTTCGTTTAACAAAAGTTGCATCAGGAAGCAAGTGAAGCAACTGTTGTGATCAACAGCATCAGCTCTATGGAGGGATCCTATGAGAGGGAAAACTCATTTGGAGAGAGGAGTGACGAATATAGATCTCATGAGAGACGAGGCAGGGGAAGCAACGGTGGTGATCTACTACCTGAGTTTTACTCAATTGATGATGGTGTTGGTGGTGGTGGACCTGGTGGTGATTCACCATCAAACCAGTCACCTATGTATTTAAGAGAGAATTTCCATAATGAAGCATCAGTGAGCAGGTGGTCAATGTCAAATGTAGGTTCTTCGAGGAATCTTCTGGAAGCTGCAGAAGACACAATTGAGGAACTCAGAGCAGAAGCCAAGATGTGGGAGAGAAATGCAAGGAAGCTGATGATTGATCTGGATATATCAAGGAAGGAGTTCTCGAATCTATCAAAGAAGCAGGTAGAGTCGGAAGTGGAGCTCTCAGCCGCATATGCAGAACAGGACAGCCTAAGGGGGCAACTCGAGAAGGCGATGGAAGATCTGAAACAGTTGGCCAGGAATGAGGCGGCTAACAGAGAAGCCCCTATCATTCAGTCTCGGAGTTTCCAGAAGGAGTTGGAAAGTGAGATTAAGTACCAACAAGATTTAAATGATGACCTGTGCCAACAACTGAAACAAAGCCAAGAATCAAATATTGAGCTTGTTTCTGTTCTTCAAGAACTCGAGGAGACAATAGAACAACAGAGGATTGAGATAGAGAATCTTTCATCTCTCAAGTTGAACTTTGTAGATCTACAGAATTCTTTGGATAAAAGTTCAGAGGAAAACAGGACTTTGTCGCTGCAGCTGGAGCAGCTCCGGGAGTCGGAGAGGAATCTGAAATCTGAAATTCAGTTGCTCGATGAAGCTTTACGTGATAAAAATGATGAGTTGGAGAAGGAAAGGGAATCACATAGAGAGGTTCTGTCACAAGTGGAAGCGGAATATAATTGCAAAATGTTAGCCAAAGAGGAAGAAAATGCCAGTTTGGAAGGGAAGCTTTCAGATTACATCAAAGATAAAGAGTTGAAAGAGAATGCTGAAAGTGATTTGGATCTCATCAGAGAGATAGAGTCATTGAAAGAAAAAGTCAGAGAGTTGGAGAAGGACTGCAATGAGCTCACTGATGAAAATCTTGAACTCTTGTTCAAGCTCAAGGATTCGAATAAGATGAACATCAGAAAATGCTCGTCTTTTGGCTCAGTGACGAGTGAGCTCCCAACGTCATGTCCCAGCGAGGAGTCTGAAGTGAGTGACCCGAGATATGAAGTTTCCAACCTGGAAGGAGCGATCAGGGAGGAGGCCAGGGTGGAGGTGCAGCTTTCTGGCTTTGAAAGTTCTCAGCATTTTGCTGAAATTTTAGAACAAATGGATAAAGCTTTTCACCTTGTGATGAAGCCATGGTATGGAAGGTCTGAGAATGGAAGCGATTATCTTCACGGCCTCGTGATTTCGGAAAAGGTTTACACTACTAGAATGTCAGTTGAATCAATCCGTAGCCTGTTGCTAGAGCTCAACGAGCTCTTGGAAACAAGGATATCTGAGTCTGCTGAAATTCTTAGGAATCATGAGGCTGAGATCAATAAGAGCAATGCCATTATATCTGAGGCTAGAAAGAAAATGGAAGAGAGCATTTTGAAAGTTGAAGAACTTGGAAAAATGAAGGCCAAAAGTGAGGAGAATAGTGCAAATCTAATGAGGGAATTGGAACAGAAAAGATCTGAGATTGGTTATATGGAGGCTGATCTTCTGTCAAAGGGAAAGGAGACCGACTTTCTTTTACATAGAAGACAAGAATTAGAATCACAAGTTTCTAAACTTCAACAGGAAACGAGCCGTTTGGAGCAGGATTTAGAAGTTGCAGTAAGAGAGAGGAAAATCTCCTCAGAATGCATGGAGAATCTTCAAAGTGATGTCACAGCTCTTAGAGATGCTGTTAGTTCCCATGTTTCTGCTAACACTGATCTCGAAATTAACATAAAGCAGCTAGAAATAAGAAGCCATGAACTACAGAACAGTTTATCAGAATTGCTAGAAGAAAACACGTGGTTGCAGGCGTGCATTTCTGATCAGGAAGTTCAAGTGCATCAATTGAGAGATGAAAAGATAGTGTGCTTGCAGGAAATTGAGGATTACAAATCTAGCATGACTAGTCTCCAAGACGAGATCCGTGAAAGCAAAGATGAAATGGAGGGTCAAATATCGGATCTCAAACAAAAATCAGAAGATATAAGGAAACAGTGGCTAAGAGCTCAAGAAGAGTGTGTGTGCCTTAGAGAAGAAAACAAGACGCTGCAGACGTCTGCTGCTAGTTCTGTCGCAGAAACTACAGAGCTTCAAAATTTGAACTCAGAACTGAAGAGGGAAAACCAGGAACTGCATGAGAAATGTCTGGAACTGGTGGATCAACTGAGTGAAATGGAGAAAAGTCTGGCTGATTGCACCAAAAAGGTCGAGTCTATGCAAGATCATCTCGCGTCAGTCCAAGAGGACTTCATGCTGAGAGAGAGCCATCTCAAATCAGAATTAGATGCACTTGTTAAAGAAAAAAGCTACCAGAAAGAGAAACTTGCTGAAGAGGAGAGTTTGCAGCAGTTACTCTTGGAGAAGACAACGGAATTTCAGAGCCTTCAAAAAGAGGTGGAAAGCCTCAGCAAGCAACTATCCGATGCTTATGAAGAAAGGGAAAGAATTTCCACTGAAGCTTCCAGTTTACTAGCAGAAAAGGCTGAGCTGCAATGTTCCCTTCGAGAAGCTCACCAGGAAGCTAAATCGGCCAAAAACAAACTCAATGCAGCTCTGCAAGAATCTGAGTTGAAAGTTGAAGAATTGACAAATCAACTAGCTGCGTCTAATCGAAGGCTTGACAGATTGACGATTGACTATGATAGAAATAAAAAATTAGTGGCAAATTACAGGAAAATCGAAGAGAAACTCAAGACGGACTTGAATGACATTGAATTGAAGCATACCATCTCTGAATATGAGTGCCAGCAGCTTACCAGAGAAATGAGCAGTTTGAAGGTTCAGCTACAAATCATGTCTGAGCTTGAAGATGAAGTCTCAGTCTTAAAAAACAAGCTCAGAGAAAGCAAGGTCGATAAGGGGAAACTGGAGGTTGCATTGCATACTATCTCAGGGAATTATGAGGAACTGAAGACAGAGAAGATTTCATTGTCTGAGAAAATCACATTCTTTGAGGATGCCATGTCTGAGTTGGAGGAATGCAAAAGGAGCAAGTCGTGGCTAGAAGAAAAGCTTCAGCAAATGGAGAAGGATTTAAGTGAAAAAGAGATTATATCCATCCAAAATGAGGATCTTAAACACGAGGTGACTGAGGTGAAGAGATTGAACGTGCAGTTTCAGCAGAAGATGTACAGACTGGAGGTGGAGAAAGACGAATGCTTGAAGAAAGTGCAAGCTCTTGAAGATAATCTAAGAGTGATGGAGGAGAAAAGTAACCGTCACAAAGAGGTAGTAGTACTTTCTCTTCTGTGTCTTCTTTCAGACTTCAATAATTTCACTAATTACCACTCTTTCCGCCTTTCAGGGAGCTCAAAATTTAGATTTCCATGATCAAGATCCTCTCGCTGTCAGTGGGGATAGCACGACAAAGAGACAGATGGTAGAGACTGAAACTGCTGAGAGGTAAGAATACATATATGCTAGTATACTCAAGGCACGTGCATGCAAGAAACATACGCTTTTCAAATGATCAACTATGTGTTTGCAGGCAGAAGAAGAATGGGGGTAGAGACAAGTATGAAAGAACAAAGTCGTCATTGGAAACAGAGCTACGGGACCTGAAGCAGCGCTACCTAGAGATGAGTCTTAAGTATGCGGAAGTGGAGGGGCAACGCGAGGATCTTGTCATGAAGCTCAGAGCAACCAGGACTGGAAACAGGTGGTTCTCATGACTCCCCCGGCCCGGCCCCGGCCCTAGTATATATATATATATATATGCAACAACTGCTCATCACTCTTTAATTTCTCCTCTCTCTTAACCACTATAGTAAAGTAATAGATGCACCAGCAAATGCAGCCATATAGGAGTAAGTAATAAGTGATGTTGTATGCACATTGCAGACTCAGAAAAATGAGATACTCCATATCACCATATGGCAAGTTTGCACGCTCAAGAATCTTTGTTTAGTTTTCAAACTAGTGTAATTATTTATACACTAATAATGTAATGGATGGCATACGTCTTATGTGGATACCAAAGGCCAAAATGTGCTAGTCTTGGAACAATCAATAAAGCATAAAAGAATAATCCGATTCTGAGATTATGTCACTAACCATAAACTTCAAATCTCAACTCAGCAACCTCAGAGAAACAACCCCTAATCCCTATTGGTATTGGTGAATTTATGACGCCACATATATATAATTATTTATTAAATAAAAAGTAGTGGTGACATATTTAACTAATTCAGTGTGATAAATAAAAAAAGGGAGACACTGCATGTACGGCAGCTGGAAATTGATCAAAGTGACCAAATTAAAAAAAAAGTGAAATTAGAGTGCAAGTGCGTGTGTGTGAATATTGAGATGCCAATGGCATATCCTAGGAAGATACCTCCTTTTTGGTTCCTACTTTACACAAAAGCCACTTAGTCACCTCGCTCTTTTATTGCTCTTTCTCTCATCTTTATAACACGCACACCATCTTTCTTCATCAAACTCTCTTAATCTTCCCATGGCAGCCGCCGTCGAGATCGCACGCCGAATATGCTGCAGGCGGCCGGGCCGGTCTTGGGTTGATTGAAATTGTGCTTCTTGTCTTATAGGGCAACTTCTATCCTTTGGCATCTTCCCCTTACTCCAATCTCAAGGGTTAAGCAGATTATTACTCCTACTATAATAAATGTATGCTGCTTCTTTGTAACGCGCGCGCTTTTAGATTTATGTAGTCATAATAATGTGTGTTTTTTGCTAATTTTACCGCTGTAGTCCGTTTTGTTATTACCATTGCAGCAGTCAACATCTTATAAGGCAAGAAAATAAGTTCGTTACTATATTTATTTTCCTCGTTCACTTTGTTGTTTTCTTGATTTAGTTGCTTGCTTTTGCTTAACAACAACTTAAAAGGGATCTTTTTAATCCATCCTAAAGCGACTATACCGGCTATTTCCAATCACTTGACTCATCCTTTATTAGCTAATTGTAGTGCTCTAGAGTAGTGGATAACTTATGTATAATGCGCACATCACTTAAATGGGGAACAGTTTTCAATTATGCATGCGGTTCTGAAATATAGGATGTCGGATAATTTAGGACTACAAGGCAAAGGTAACTTTGACGTCATCAAGAGTATTCTGATCCTACGTTACCAAGAAACATATTTTTGTTGTCCCTCTTCGAGATGGTTTTAATTTGGTGTATAATATTTTAAAATCCGATTCCCATTTTTGCATACTACTTATAAAGAAACGTAATCCAAATAGTATATCTTTGCATCTAATCAGTTCACAATTCTTTCTGAATTTTGTTCATAATTAACTTTCCAAGTAAGGTTTACACATTTTGTAGACGTTTGTTGTTTTTTATCCAGCACGTACATCAATAAAGATTAACGGCGGTAGTTTTTCCTCTTCATAAAATAAATTATTTTGTCGTTCTGTAAATTTATGAAGTATGCTTCAATTTTCCTATTCAATCATCAACACGCAACAAGCTCGATGAAATATGCATGGTATGGCACAAAAAGTGATTGCAAAACCTATCTCATACTGATTTGGAAAATGCATCTTAAAGAATAAGGTTTATATAATTAAGTATTTAAATTATTAATTATTTGGGTAATCTTTCCCAGCTAAATGCTAATTATTAATGAGTTGTCACGTACTCGGAGATGATCCATGTGGTGCTCCAACCACAACAGGAGCTGTGTACACACAAACATATATTTTATTAATAAAAAAATAAAAAATAAAATAAAATTTAATATTAAAATAATGGTGATGGGTGAGCCACTGCAACCCTGCTGTGGTTGGAGCACAACAAGGGATCCAACTCTCATAGACTCACAAATTTCGAAAGTGATTTAATATATATGTATTTTATCCCACAAATTCTCCTAATTTAAATTTATAGTGCCAAATTAATATTGTGCCTAGGTTAAATTCATAACCAATAAAATATGTCTAAATCAAAATCTAAGTTAAAATTGGTAAACTCTTATTGTTTATAAACACAGTCTAAGGATGTGTTATATTGCTAACTTACCCTTAATTGACTAATTACAACTAAATGAGTATATATTAGATATTCAAATTAAGGTTTATGGTCATTCAATTCCGAGTATCAATCCGAAAAAGAAAAGTTACGACGAAATTGGATCCTCACCGGGAAGCATTTTGGAAGAGTGAGCGAGTGAGCGGGAAATGATTTGAGACTTGAGAGATGTTGTGTGAGAAATGAGTGAAAATGAGGTATATTTATAGATTGAAAAAAAATGCGTCGCTCGTCCTCGTCCTCGTCCGGCGTCGTCCGTGTCTCTGCAATGGGCGGACGACGCGTCGAACGAGCAATGGACAACACGTCGTCCGCGACCGAAATTTCGGTCGCCTCGCTCGTCCGTCGATCTGTAATGGTCGGACGATGACAGACGAGGATGATGAAGAGGCCTCGACCGGACGATCTTCACACTATTGCAGATGCTCTAAGTGACACATTTTCCTTTTCGGAATGTCCAACTCTAAATGACACACATTTAAATATAGAAATATTACTTTCTCTATTTTTTTTTCTCCCTTACTTTATTCTTTCCACGTTACTCACAAAACAACACTATATAAAATCACGTAACGAATAAGAAATGCTCCACTTAAAATAAAACGAAGAGAGTAGTATCACATGTGTGGATGAGTTGGCCAAACGGCAGATAGGTTAATAATGTCTGATACCAAAGATTTCAGATTCAAGTCCTCAGTATCAAATGTAATTACTCCATGTGCAGCCTTTAAATTTATATTCATTTAATCATAAAAGAATCAAATTTAAGTACTCCGTGTGCAGTCTTTAGATTTATGTTCATTTAATCATAAAAGAGTAATCTAATAAGTTTGGAAGATTTCAAAATTAATAACTTGAAACGGAAATAAAAGTTAACATGAGAATAACAATTTTGGATCGGTTTAATTTCCAACCAAAAAGATTCTTTTGTCACTCTGCATATTTACTTCTCTCACTCACTTGGTAGGGTTTCTCTCTCTAGTTTGCTTTCACATCCCACAAAACAAACTCCAGATATAACCCTCTTTCTCTTCTTCTATGCATGCAACTCAATTACTATCTTACTTGCGCAGATCCATAATCAGAATTGAGTCTCCTCCGTCCGCTGCTGCAGCGTTCGCGAGCGGAGAATCACCAAATTCTGAGAATCCGAGGAAAGAGGCGGATAAACGGCAATGAAGCCCGAATCGGGTTTGGATATCGAGTATCCGAGTGAGTTGATTAAGCCTGAACCTGGAACCGACTCAGGAGATCCGACCCGACCCAAATCGAACGGTTCCAGTTGGATGGATCACTGCTATGTTCCCAGGGTGAGGCCGAGTGAGGCGAATGGTTTTGCGGTTTATACGAGGAATAAGAGGTTGAAGAGTAGAAGTGTGGATAGAGCTTCTTGTGCGGCTAATATTGAGGCAGATTCTGCAAAATCAGTTAAAGTTGAGGATGCTGTGAGTTTGAAAAATGAAGTCGTAGTTAATGGTGGTCATGCGTCGAATGTGGTTGAAGTTGGGGGTAATTTGGGGTTTTTGGGAGGGGAGAGCGACGGGGAGATGATGGAGATTGAAGTGAAAGAGGCACCCATTCATTTGGTGGCACCGAGGAGACGGAGGTTTATGCGCTCTGAGCTTGTTGACTCTGAAATGGAGAATGGGGATTTAGGTAATCTGACGGACACGGTGATCTTGGAGGCAGACGGATCGATGAGTGAAGAATTGGGGCTGTTGGGTAGTACGAAGACTAAGAAAATGGAGATGAAGATGTCTAAGAAGGTTCTTATAAAAGGGCGGCCAACTACAGTTAGGGAGCTCTTCGAGACTGGGCTGCTAGAAGGATATCCAGTTTTCTACAATGGCGGCAAGAGGGTATTTAGATCAGCCATAATATGTCTTCTTAGTACTACTTCTTTTACTGTTGTGCTGTTACTTATTCTACTGCCGACTAATTCTACTAATTCGATGTTACTGAATACTGATATTAGATTGGTCTTTTCAATTTTTACTCCCTTTTTGGATCTGTTATTATTGTTTCCATTGTTTCTGGATGACTATACTATTTGGTAGTAGTTCATTTCATTCTTGCCATTATTAATTGATTTAGGCAAGTCAGAGCGTATTTCTTAAATTCTTACATAACTCTGTATATTCTGCATTAGAAAAATATCAGTGTCATTTCATTGTCAGTCATCACTAAATGGTTATTGGCATTAGGCACATCAGGATGTAATTCATACATAGATTTATATGTTCTGCTCTAGCAAATCTGATTCTCTTGATGTAAGATAAAAATTATGTGGGTGGTTTGCGGCTCTGGATGGGAAGGGATCGTGGAGAGAGAGAGAGATGTTGGGAGTAGGAAGAGGATGTGAGTGAGCCATAGTTTAACTGTCATTCTACCCATCAGAGAAGAAGGGAAGAATCTGACCCCTACAAGGAGTAATTCATATATTAAAAGCATCTTTGTTGTAGTTGTTATTATCGTTATTACTATTATTTCCTTTAAAAAATAACATCCAAACTGTGTAAATTTGTTGAGCAGCAATTTATATTCCTTCTGCATATAATATGATTTTTAATTTCAAATATTAAGAATCTTCCATGGTTGTTGCCTAACTGGATCCTGCACTGTGGTTTGTTACCTGAATCGGCTGTCTTTCTCAATTTGGGTCGTTTGGGTATGCTATGTGCTTCATTATCAACTGCAAAACCTATGCCATCAATTTGCTGAGGATTAGATTGCAGTGTTGATGATTAAGGAATAAGATTGATTGGCTGAGCCAATCATCAGATGCTTGTCATGGAAACTCTGTTTCTTTTTACAAGTGTCATTGAGGATTGTAGTTGTTAAAGGGACAAAGCGTAACTCGTTTATATCATCTATAGTGACTTGGTTAAAAACTTATTTAGCTATTGTGATAATGTCAGACCATGCCTATCACATGTACATTTGGGTTAACTTGTTTGTGGTCATGGGATTAGGGATATCCTTTTTAACATTTCAAATATTTATTTTGTCTTGATATTGTTTGAATGTTAGTTAAGATATTAATCTAGCAGCTCCATGTTATTGTCTCTTATACACTTGAGCACCATCAATATGTAAAGCTTTCTTCAGGATTCTCAACTGATCGTACCATCATCGCAGGGATTCCCACTACGTGGTACGATCAAAGATGCTGGAATCCTGTGTTCTTGTAGTTTCTGCAAGGGAGTACGGGTGGGTACTAATCTTGAGGTTTTCTTTGTAGCCAATGCAGCAAAAATCTGAATTTGTCATCTTTTGTACACTGTACCTAACTACATATCACCTGAAGCCTGATTTTTTCTCATAATTTTGTCCAGGTAGTTCCACCCTGCCAATTTGAGATACATGCCTGCAATTCATATAGACGTGCATCACAATATATATGCTTGGAGAATGGGAAGAGCCTCCTGGACGTGGTCAAAGAATGCCGAAAATCATCCGTTAAAACTTTAGAAGAAACAATACAGAACTTTATAGGCCCTATTCCCTTGAAGGAATCTGTCATCTGTAGGAACTGTTCTGGTAAGCAATATGGTTTGTTAATTCTTTTCTACTATTTGTTCGTAGTCATATACATACATGCATATAGATAGTTGTTATGCTTAATTTCTTGTATCTTCTGGTACAACTAATTTATTCTCTTAAAAAAGACAGCTTTATTTTTCTTTCTTACAGGGTCATTTCTTGCGACATCTGCTGCAAGGGTGGAACTACTCTGTGATTCTTGCATGGTTATTCTAAATTCAGATTTCGATGCAGAAAGTGTAAAATCAAGGTGCTATATCCTTCTGAGTGATCATTGCTTATACATTTCTCCCTCAAAAACTCAATGTTGATTGTGTGAAATCTACTCATTGCTATTCTTAATGAACTGTTGAAAACTCTGGAGTGATTGTTGAGTTTCATTGGCTCAAAAGTTTATGATCTTGTTATAAATCTGTTCTCTTGTTTTTACTTTTTTTTTGGTTTCTCTTTCAGACCTCTAAAGCCATTATTAGGTCTATCACTTTCTGAAAATGGTGAAGTACATGGCGGTCCCCTAAAAAGAGGTTGTCGAGGAATAAAAAAGAGAAAGTATGTATCTTTTTTTACCTTCTAGTAATTAAGATTGTCTTTCCCTACAAATTCCTGAAAATAAAAGAAAATAAGGATATGGCATTTGTTTGCTCATTTCCAGGTATTCAGAGCTCAAGGCCTGTACAAAATCATCAGGAAAATCCTCATTGTGTGGTGCAACAAGAAATAAGGGCCAAGTGAAGATAACTAAGATGTTGGGCTCTTAGGCTTTCTTATTCTCTCTATTGTGGGAGATTTTATGCTCATTAATTGCTTTGTTCTGAAAAAATGTTACCTATAACAATTTCCTTCTGTTGTTTGGCATACTCAGGCTGTCACTATCAGCTACTGCTTTAAAGCCTCCTGGAAGTGCTATCATGACATATTCCAAATCATTATCGGATCCAACTTTAAATGGCAGTACTTCCTCTCATGGCATACTGAGGAACAAGACTACGAAAAAGAAGCTTATGAAGTTGGTGCATATTGCTATTTGTTGATGTATTTGATATGATATGAAACTCAGTAACTATGGCTTATTTAGTTTTTTCTTTTGGTATTGCAGGTTGTCAAGTACTGCATCATTCTCAAAGTCCTCAAATATTGCATCTCCTCCCCTCTCTGGGAACTCAAAAAGTTCCTCAAAGAAGATAACTAAAAAGTCTGTCCACTTAGCTTTGATTATGACGTGTGCACCTTTTCTGTTATTCCTTTGCACATACTAAACGACTATGATGTAATTTGTGTTACCAGGGATCAGATGATGCACAAGCTGGTCTTCGAGAATGATGGATTGCCAGATGGAACTGAAGTTGCTTACTATTCTAATGGCAAGGTGGTTAACATTGATGTTAAATTTAACGTCTCCTTGTGCTATTTCTGCATTTTTTAACATTCCAGTGCATTTGTAGAAGTTGCGCGATGGCTATAAAATGGGACCAGGAATAATTTGCCGCTGCTGTAGCACTTTGGTATGATATTGTTCTAGCTTCTCAAATACTTGATTGTTTCAGGAGACAAATTGATTTATCATTTTTACAATGATTAGGTTAGCCCATCTCAGTTTGAAGCTCATGCTGGTTGGGCTTCCCGCCAGAAACCGTCAGTCTCTATTCTCTATCATTATTCTTTGGATCATCAATGTGTCTTGATCACACTTTTCTGTTTACATAACTCCTGAACACGTTACATATTTCTGCAGCTATATGTATATCTACACATCTAATGGTGTGTCTCTCCATGAGTTTGCTGTCTCTCTGTTGAAAGGGCGTAAGTGTTCTTCAAAAGACAATGATTACTTGTGCATCATCTGCGCAGATGGTGGGAAACTCGTTCTATGTGATGGCTGTCCGAGAGCCTTTCACAAAGGTGGTTATCCTTAGAAGATGTTAATCTGGACAGTTTTTTTTTTTTGTTTATTGCTAAATACATGTCATCCATACATTTCTTGTTAACTTCCTAGGTTGACTTGATTGCTAAATACTCCCTGTCTTCCATTCTATCCATACTATTTTTTACTTTTATTCTCTTGTACACTTCTTTTGTTCTTTTCCCACTTTTAGTTATAGCCATGTACTTTCTTTTGGTTCTTGTTTTTTATTTACTTACTACTTCTTAAATTAATTTGGGATTTTTGTTTCTCATATTTGTTTATGAAATAACATCACCTTGTTCTCATATGTGCTAATGCAGAATGTGCATCTCTATCGAGCATACCTCGTGGTAAATGGTATTGCACCTATTGCCAGAACATGTTTCTTAGAGAAAAAAATGTTGAGTGGAATGCCAATGCTGTTGCAGCTGGGAGAGTGTCAATTATTGATGATCCAATTGAGCAAATAACCAATCGTTGCATTCGAACTGTCAAGAACCCAGAAGAAGCAGAAGTTATAGCATGCGTAATCTGCAGGTAGCACCCATTAAACATATATAGATTGAAGAAACTGAAAAAAAAAATATCATTTAAATTTGCTGGTATTTTTCATTTTCAGGGGCTATGATTTTAGTAAGTCTGGCTTTGGTCCCCGTACTGTTATATTGTGTGATCAGGTAGTCTTCATTTCTGCTCCTTAGGTTCTTATGTGGAATATTATACTGTAAATAAGGTTTTACCTATTTTCCAGTGCGAAAAGGAATATCATGTCGGCTGTTTGAAGAAATGCAAGTTGGCTGATTTGAAGGTTAGAATTCAGCAGAAGGATGCCTACTTTGCATTGAATATATTTTGCTTCTATAAAATCCTTATACCCCTTTTACAGGAACTTCCAAAAGGGAAGTGGTTCTGCTCTGGGAACTGCAAATGGATTTATTCTGCTCTGCAGAATGTACTGAATGCAGGTTCTGAAAAGCTCCCTGATTCCACCTTGGACATTATAAGAAAGAAGCTAACAGATGAGAGTTCAGTTTTTGACACTGATCTTGATGTGAGATGGAGACTTCTGAATGGAAAAAGTTCATCTCGGGAAACCAGAGTGTTGCTATCGCAGGCTGTAGCTATATTTCATGTAAATGTTTGCAATTTTAAGTTTCATTTTTTTTGATGGATATCACTACTCTGGGTAGTTAATCAGTATGTGATGTAAAAAGTTCACCTTTTGAGTTGTCATGATAAATACTCCATTTTCTTAGTGGAGTAAAGTTGTTGTCCCAACTTATGGAACTATGGCAAGATTGATGTATATCCAGGGTTAAATTGGAATCCATGTTAATGGATAAAAATCATTGATGGACTCCTATAGAAAATATTCTCTGTTAAATGATGTGGGAAATAGTTATGGTGACTGGTCATACCACCACGGTGTTTTAGAGGAAAAATGGTAATCTCTAGGTGGAGTTTTTTGGCTGTTCCAAGTTTTCTTAACTTTTGATTGTTGCGACTGTTTCAGGATTGTTTTGACCCTATAGTTGATTCAGAAACTGGACGTGACTTCATTCCATCTTTAGTTTATGGGTATGCACTTCTTATATGCCTTTTACTAGACATAGTTTCATTATTGACTAGAGCTATTATCAGTATGTTCAGTAGCCATTTGCTTCTACCTGCCTTACTTTGTGACACTTTCTTGGTTTTTCTGTCAGGAGGAATATAAGAGGTCTAGACTTTAGTGGGATATACTGTGCTATTTTGACCGTGAAGTAAGAACCATCTCTGCTCCTGTGTATTATATCATCAATTGATAATATATTCTTTATGATCGATAAATTCTTGCCCATCTTTCAGCTCAACTGTTGTATCAGCTGGTATGCTTCGGTTTTTTGGAGAAGAAATTGCTGAACTTCCTTTGGCCGCAACACGTATTGGTCATCAGAGAAAGGTAGTTTACCACTCACAAAATCTTGTGTTCTCTATTTCCTGATATTTTATCTGTTCTTGTTTCCTGGTGATTCAAAGCAAGTCATGTAGTTTTTGCCTACTCAACTATGTACCACATTCTCATTGGAAGTTGATAAGACAAATACACCTATATTTTCTGTCCATATGCTGTATAACGCGCACCATGCCATCTCTTAGTCTATTTTATTTATCGTGGTGGTAGTCCAATTAACTTCTCTTGCCAGCACTTAAATCTATCAACTGTATGATTCATGTGCAGCAAGATTTGCCGCTGTGTTTTTGTATTGAGAACTAGCTGTGTTTTTGTATAGAGAACTAACTTGCTGTTGCACATGTACTGATGTAATTAAATGGTTTTTGCAGGGATATTTTCAACTACTTTATTCATGCATCGAGAAATTGCTTGCATTTCTGAATGTCAAAAGTTTTATTCTCCCAGCAACAGACGAGGCAAAGTCAATTTGGACAGAGAAGTTTGGGTTTAACAAGATACCAGATGAGAAGGTATGCAATAGAATTACTCCCGACCTATTTAGGCATGTGTATTGCTAGCTGATCCATTGTATTTTGCAGCTTTTGAATTACAGAAAATTCTGTTGGCAAATGATTTCTTTCAAGGGGACATCCATGTTAGAGAAACCAGTTCCTAAATGTAGAATTATCAATCAAGATGAAGCAGATCCAGATGATGTTCCATTGTAGTGATTAAGAGCCATTTTCCTTAGGTTATGCTATTTATATGAAGATAATCTGATTCGACAAGTTTCCTGACCGAAGCGGAAATTAGTTGTAAACTTGTAATGGGTGGACGAAGAAGATGAGAAGACTTGATCCCGGCAGGAAATGGTTGAATTGTATAAAAAAAAGCTTACCTGTAGTTTATTAGACATGAGGGTGATGTCTTATTCTTTATTTTTTTCACCTTTTGTAATTTTTAGTTGTCGCATGTAAATAAGTAACTATTGGCCGGTGTTAGAAGTGATGCTATGTAATAGTGGAGGGTGTTTATCGCATATCTGGTGGGACACAAAATGTAGTTTTGTATCTTGTTTAATTTGATTGTATAAAACACTAAAATATTTACTTGTTTAATTATGATCCGTTTATTCTGAATTAATCTGATATGGCAGGTATATATGACTAGTTGTAAATCATATAATCTGATTTAATAAATGCTAGATTACATATTTAAAAAACAAAAAAGATGATGGAGCATCAACCTCAATCAAATTCGCGGATCCGGACAAGTATACGTAATTTTGGTTGTTGCGAAATAAAATAGTTCAACAAATGCAGATTTTGTAATTTTGGTTGTTACTAATTAAAGTATTACTCTCTCCGTGCCAATTAAGATGATTCATTTTTTTTTTCAAATGTTTTGAGAAAATTATACTATTCTCTCCGTCCCGCTTAAAATAACACGTTTTCCTTTTTAGTTTGTCCCAACTAAGATGACACATTTTCTTTTTTGGTAACTTTCTCTCTCCAATTAATACACTCAACCATTTTTTCTCACTGCTATTAAAATATTCATCTTTCTTTATCTCTCTACTTTAATACTAACACACACCTTCTCTCTCCAATTAAACACTTTAACCAATAACTTATAAAATCTCGTGCCGACTAAGAATTGTGTCATCTTAGTCGGGATGGAGGGAGTACTAGTTAAAGTAAAGAGAAATTAAAGTAAGAGACAAAGAGGACTAGAGAGGGTTTTATAACTTTTTCTTTCACGGGACGAAGGGACCCGTGAAGGGAGTAATACTATATGGAGCTAGGCTAGGTACAAAGTTACGTGTCTAATGAGTTAGGAGTCTCTCACCTCCTAGCCTTGGAATATTTAAAGGAAAAGACAATGCTACTTCATAGCATCATATTATATCCTA
Organism: Salvia hispanica; assembly: GCF_023119035.1. Taxonomy (NCBI): domain Eukaryota; kingdom Viridiplantae; phylum Streptophyta; class Magnoliopsida; order Lamiales; family Lamiaceae; genus Salvia; species Salvia hispanica. The sequence goes on along the minus strand of NC_062968.1, from coordinate 37,014,355 downwards.
TAGTTTGGTCGAATCACGCAATTTCCTGCTGGCTTGGAACGCATAAATTTTTTAGCCTTATCTTAGTATCCGGATTCCGCGGTGAATTCTACTCACAAAGTCAGGTAGATAGATAAGATTTGATGTAAAACTTATTAATGTTTTAAGAATATATTAACATTTGAGTCTTTTTCTGAATTACAAATTTTTCGTTATGACTTTAAAATCAATGCATTCACAGTAGAATTAATTACTATTCCCCCGTCCCTAATAAATAGAGAACATTTTGAAACGACATACGTTTTAATGTACAATTGGTAAAGTAAGAGAGATAAAAAGAAAAAATGATTGGAGTATTGTTAGTGAAGAAAGAGACCAACCTTATTAAAAATACAAAAAAATCATTAAATATAATTTTTCCTATTTTTAAAAAGATGTTCATGTAGCCATTTCCGATGCATCAACAGTTTCTGAAGTGACCATTCCACCCACGTACTCTGCCAATTTCCCATGCATCGCCAGCCTCGTCTTTCTTAACAACATCATCATTAGCTCTTCCATCAACGTCTAAATGCTCCTCTGTGGACGTGTCAGGACCAGCTCGTGAAGAGGAGCAATCCTCCTCCACTGGATACAGAGATCCATATTGAAATTCAAAATATATACAAAATTCAAAAACCCTTATTCTGAAATATTCGCGTGCATCGATTCCATATTTCAAAAGCT
>NC_062968.1:36948653-37013550 GCF_023119035.1 Salvia hispanica | reverse complement strand
AAAACATTAACACAAAGATTGAAAATAGTTTTAACTAAAGAACAAATATAACAACCTAATATAGGAAAATTAGTAAAAGTTCAGATTTTATAAAGTATTTAAAGGTATTATTTTGATGATAAGAAAGAAATATGAATTGATAAACTAAAAGAATAAAAAATGAAAAAAGTATGCTCTTGTTGAGGATTGATCCTTAGACCTCTTAGAAAAAAGTCAACACACAAACCATTAGACCACTCCATTTTATATGCCATTTATTGAAAACAAAGTATATTTCTACACTCTACGGAGGGGGCGGATATACTATTTTCGGCTCGATTCAAGGGAAAGTTTAGGCTCTCCGAATGGCCGGGAAGGGGCGACCGCCCCCTCATGCCCCCCCCTAAATCCGCCACTGGGTAGATAGATGTAAGTAACCAACGTGTAGGCAAAGGCAAGCCAAAGAAATATCGAGGCATGATCAAGTTTGTATATATAATTGAACATCTCTATTTTTTCTAGTACGTTTAGAAAAAGAGGATGCCCGAAATAGAGAATATTTGAAGATTGTCTTATCATAGAAAATTATCGAGAATCGGCGAGAAAAAAAACCTTTGTCATATAGTAAGACTAAATCATGGAGTACCACCTTTTTAAAATTACACTCCGATCCTTATTAACTTTTTATATAAAAAACATAATGAATTTAATAAATCGATTTTGAGAGGTTCGCAATTTAAAATCTTATTTACTTAGGGTTTAGTGGTACTATTCAATTAAATCTTTGCATTCACATTTTATTATAAAAATGAAGTCCACACTCTACTAACTTATTTCTCCATTTATCTTCACAAAATTTAACAATTTCTTAAAATCGAGGCGAGTCAAAATAGAACATGCCATATTCAATAAATAATTTATTCTAGAATCAGACGACTTAAAATTATGTCGGTATATAAACGTAAACCCCGGTGCTGGCAAAGCTGGACTTGAGTGCAGCAATACTATGAACAATACTATGTAGTACCGAATTGAGTCAATCAACTCAGCCTAGTCAAGCTCACTTTGATAGACTGGAAGCAACTTCCTAGAAATCCAATACCAATCTTGTTAATCCATTATACCATTATAAATACCATATATACACATACAGTTGCAGTTGCAGTTGGAGATCAATGGCAATTGCTCAGCTTCACTTCGTGCTGGTCCCACTGCTCGCTCAAGGCCACATGATCCCCATGATCGACATGGCCAGGCTTCTCGCGGAGCACGGCGTCACCGCCAGCCTCGTCACCACGCCTCACAACACCCCACGCTTCGCCAAGAGCATCCAGCGCGCCCGCGCCGCCGGCCTCCTCATCAACCTCATCGAGCTCCCCTTCCCCTCCCTCGAGGTCGGCCTCCCCCCTGGCTGCGAGAATCTCGACAGCCTCCCCTCCCGCGACCTCATCCGCCATTTCTACGCCGCCCTCCACATGCTCCAGGCCCCCCTCGAGCACTTCCTGGCCCACCACGACCCCCCTCCCAGCTGCATCATCTCCGACAAGTGCCTCTCCTGGACCTCCGCCACCGCCCAAAAGTTCCGCATCCCGCGCCTCGTCTTCCACGGCATGTGCTGCTTCTCCCTCCTCACCTCCCACAATCTCAAACTCCACAGCCCCCACCTCGCCGTTCAATCCGAATGGGAGCCTTTCCTCATCCCGGGCCTGCCCGTCCGCGTCGAGATAGCCCGCGCCCACCTCCCCGGCTCCTTCGTGGCCCTCCCCGACCTCGACGACATCAGGGAGCAAATGCACCAGGCGGAGTCCGACGCCTACGGCGTCGTCGTCAACACTTTCCCCGAATTGGAGGCCGGCTGCTGCGAGGGGTACCGGAACGCGATGAACAAGAAGGTCTGGTGCATCGGGCCGGTATCCCCGTGCAACCGGGATTCCAAGGACAAATTCGAGAGAGGGAACGAGGCTTCGATCGAGGAGAAAAAGTGCTTGGAGTGGCTGGATTCGAAGAAGGAAAAATCAGTGGTGTACGCGTGCCTGGGGAGCCAGTGCAGGCTGGTGGGGGATCAGCTGAAGGAGATAGGGCTAGGGCTGGAAGCTTCCAAGCATCCGTTTGTTTGGGTGATAAGCAGATACGGGGAGATGGAGAAGTGGGTGGAGGGGTTCGAGGAGAGGACAAAGGGGAGGGGGCTGGTGATAAAGGGGTGGGCGCCGCAGCTCCTCATCTTATCCCACGCCGCGGTCGGGGGATTCCTGACGCACTGCGGGTGGAATTCGACGATCGAGGGGGTGTGCGCAGGGGTGCCGATGCTGACGTGGCCAATGTTCGCGGAGCAGTTCGTGAATGAGAAGCTGATCGTGGATGTGTTGAGGATAGGGGTGCGCGTGGGGGTGCAGATGCCCGTGAGATGGGGCGAGGAAGAGAGGGTGGGAGTTGTTGTGAGGAAGGGGCAGGTGAAGGAGGCGGTGGAAGTGTTGATGGAGGGTCAAGATCGCCGGAGGAGGGCTCGGGATTTAGGAGTTATCGCCATGAGTAAGATGGAAACGGGAGGATCTGCTCAACGTAATATCGCGCTTCTCATTCAGGATATTCTCCACCAATCACGTCTCATTTCAAATTGATGTCTCTTATTGTACAAAACCTTATTTTGGGAACATATATAACTACCCAAATTTGTCATAAAAGAGACTATAAATTTTGTAATTTGTTTGACCTACTGAAATAAGTAAAAGTTTCATCTTACACGATTGCATACAAATAAATACTTTATCCGCGTCCGCTATTAATTGTCACACTTTGATTGGACACGAGTTTTAATAAATGTAATAATAAAATGGTTGGAAAAGTTATATAATGTGAGTCTTACTTTTATATTGTTTTATAATAAAATGTGAGTAAAATGAATTAATGGAATGTGGAGTTCATTACTAAAAGTAATAAAAAGTAAATGTGACAGGTATTAATGTACGGATCAAAAAGGAAACCAATGACAAGTAATGACGAACGGAAGGAGGAACTAAATTGGTCACTATCTTTATGTTCTTTTTCCAAAATAATTTCGGGTACATCTTCCCCATCTTGAGGACATATGTCACACTCCCACAATATCTCAAAAGGAAATTTCAGTATATCAAAACTTCTATCATGTTCAGAGTCAATGAACTTCTAAACTGAGAACACAATCCTGTACTAAAATGCAACCTCTTAAGCTACCCTTGATATGAGGATGGTCGTGATATTCCTAGCCATCTTACATAGAAAGGACTAGTACAATTTTCAGCTTCGCCCCATGAAGAATATCGAAACTATTCTTTGCACCAGGACTTGTTCGAATTGTCGATTGCAATAGACGTTTGATATTGTCCGCTTTGGGCCCACCTCACACGGATTTATTTTTGGGTTAACCCCCAAAAGGCCTCAAACAGATTGGGGTTGGACATGATTTATGTACACCTTCCAACTTCCCTCAGACTCCCGATGTGGGATGTGTTTTGTACTCAACAAACCTCTCCCTCAAACCAGATCATATCGGGAACAGACAGACGCAGTTGACACATCGAGACATTACGGGCCTGACTCGAACTTGAGTCATCCTTGGGCCCACTTGACCTGGCTCTGATACCACTTTATGTCCAGAGAGAAAATCACGCTATGACAAAATTTGCATCCCTCGTTCTCCCATATGACCAAGCCTCATATGCCATAGCTTTGTCATATTCTCAGCTGGAATCTCAGATGATGCAATATCAGCAGAGCCTGTCACGATGGAACTTCTAAGAATATACAAAGTACCACGTTTCAAGGCCGTTAGAACCACCTTTGAAACTTTCATAATATGCATTACTCCATCTTCACCTCTAAAACTGAGTCCCTTACTATCAAAGGTACTCAGTGATATCAGATCATCTGTAGAATATGCCTGACATCGTTCAAGGTGCAGAACACCCCATCATGCGTCCTTATTCTAATAGAGCCAATGCCAACCACCTTGCAGACAGCACTGTTGGCTATGGAAATATTGCCCAATCTATCTGCTCATAAGTGGTGAAATACTCTCCGTGCGGACATAGATGACACGATGCTCCTGAGTCAAGAATCACCATTTCATGATAGTGTAGTTGTTCATCTGTGACTAGCGCCAACCTTTCTTCAGAATTCGTGTCATCAGTTTCTGCAACAGTTGCAGAACCGTTAGCATCCTCTTTCTTGCCTGTTTCTTCTTCTTCTTCTTTGGACAAGCATACATTCAGTGCTCTGGTTCTTTACAATACCTACAGATGTCGCCGGGCTGAGGACCTTTTGAGTTTGACTTCTTCTTTCCAGATTTCTTTTGTCTCGTAGCAGATATTCTCGATGCTTGACTTTCTGTGGCTGAACTAGTCGCATGCTGCCGATCTTCTTTCTCAGTCATAAAAGATTCAACGAAATTTTCATACGACTCAGGCAAAGAAACTAACAGAATTAAAACATCATAATCATCTTCTACTTTAACATCAACATTGCGCAAATCCAGCAAAATTTTGTTTAAATTTTTCCAGATGATCCCGAAGGGGCATACCTTCCTGCATGTAAAATCGAAATAGACGTTGCTTCAGGAGCAACCTATTGGTTAGATACTTCGTCATGTATAAACTCTCCAACTTCGTCGAGAAGGCAGCCGAAGTTTCCCGATCACAACTTTGATGATAACTCGTCAGATAGGCACATCATGATTATCGAGTGGGCCATTTCATCTAGGGTTATCCACCCATCATCATTCTCATCTGCCTTCTTCGTCTTTTCTTTTTCCGTTAGCGGCACCCACAATCCATGCTGCTTCAACAAAGATCACATCTTGATCTGCCATAAACCGAAACTATTTCTCAAGTGAATATGTCGATCTTCACGTTCAGAGCAGACATCTTGATCGATTAACACAAAAACCCTAACAAATGCGGAATTCAAAACCCTGGTCAAAATTAGGCTCTAGATATCAGTTGTTCGGATTGTCGACAACAACAAACATTTGATATTGTCCGCTTTGGTCAAGCACGCACGGATTTATTATTGGGTCACCTCAAAAGACCTTAACAAATTGAGGTTGGACAGGATTTATATACACCATCCAACTTCCCTCAGACTCCCAATGTGGGATGGATTTTGTACTCAACATGGCTCATATTGTGTAGCTTTTCCATGATGTAGAGAGTAATCTCTGACAAATCTAGCACATTCTTATCATCTTCATCAATAACCTCCAAACATACACATATGCCTTCCTTGAAATCTCCTAGTCTGTGTGAAACATTGGTCTGAACAGTTGATATTTATGTGTGATCCTTAACATTCATATCTTTATAGTACAACTCAAATAAGACAAACATTGACTTGCTCAACTCTTTCACTAGGGGCAATCTCAACGGGCCCCAAAACTAACCGATGACGATGACACTATTTTGGGGCGGTTCCGCCACGGATTTATGTTATTTTACTTTATTTGATAACACAAAAATTAACAACAAAAAAGAAGATGAGTATGGTGAAAATAATTGTGACGGAATTTAGGGCTGAAGTTGGGGCTACCGCTAAAGTGTAGGGAAAAAATGTGTTGTGCTGGATTTTGGGGGTGGGTTTTGGGGCACTGTCGTTGGTTTTTTTCAGTGTCTAGAGTTGATTAACATTTGTACATGACATGTTATAGTTAGCCTTGGTAGCTCCAGGAAAATAGAAAAATATTATTATAATAGATAGAAAAATATTACTTTATACAATAATACGTTTTATTACTCCATCCGTCCCACCACAAGAGAATCACTTTTTCCTTTTAGAATGTCCCACCTAAAATGAATCATTCTTCTTTTTAGCAAAATCTCATTTCTCTTACTTTATATTCTTACCTATTTTATTTGCTCATCACTGATCATCTACTTTTCTCTGTCTCATATTTTACACTCTCTTTTCACTTAACTCTTTAAATATCAAATTTTTTAAATTTCGTGCCTAAAATAAACGCATCGCTTATGGCGTGTGGGGGGAGTATAAATTGTTATAACCCATACTTTTAGTTTAATTTAAAATACCTTTTTTTTTCTTCTGATTACCTTTCTCTATTTTATACGTGTGTTATAAAAGAAAACCTTTAACAACTCAATTCAATTCCCTTAATTAGTGGATGATGGCCATAATATCCATCTTGCCATTAAACTTTATTCCAAATTAAACACAATTTTCATGGGCAGAATGTAACAAGATAATTGTTCCCAGTTGGGCATGTAAATGTGCTGGTTCTATCATCATAAGCATAGCTATAAGCCTGTGGGCATCGCGACTTGAATATCTGAGAGAAGCTCGAAGGCGTGCACGTAGCCGGAGTGCTATACGCGCCAGTGCAGCAATACTGCGGCTTATTGAATGCCAGGCATGCGCTCTTACAACCAACCACCGAGCCGTTCTGCCCCCTCACGACCAGCTCCTTGGGGCAGCCGTTGTTATTGATATCGACCGGGCAGCTCGTGGACGGACAGTTTCCACTGACTGGGGTCACCTTAACGGGTAGATTGAATCCGTCGACAAGGCTCACGTCGTAGAAGTCTTTGCCTTGGTCTCCTGCTAATGTGAATTCCACCAACGTAGCGGGAGGCGTGCCACCAGCGCCGTTGCATTCGATTTTGCCTGAGTTGCAATCACCGCTTTGGCATGTAAACCTTCCTGAGTTGGAGCATTGGAATCGGGCCCAGATTCGACCAGACCATGGAGCCGGAATGGTCAGAGCTTTTGAAGCCTGCGATGGTAGCTCGAACCCGGTTAGGACTGGTGAACCGGTTCCTGTTAAAGCTGCCGGCCATATTGTAAATGGACAATTGTTTCTCACAGTGAATACAGCCGAATCAACGACCCCTGCAACATGTTTTTATGATTTTAGCTTTACTGGGAAATTGTACAACAAAATTAAGCGGATTTATCCAAATTTATGCATTAGTAACGTTTATACATGAGAACTCCAATAAAATGTGTAATACTAGTAGATTTTCTTGCTATAAATAAATAAATACTCTATAATTAAGGATAAAGATATTATCCATTACATGAAAAACAACATATCGTCAGAAGAAGGGGAGTCAAGATCTTAATATCCATTATTAAAGATTACTTCAACGGTAGCTAGTTAATTTGTTATTGAATTTGAATTCAGTTGTTATGTAAATTGTGTAATGTGACATATATATATAGTGTCGATAAAGGCGTTCTAAGCACGCCCAATAAAAGCTGCATTCTCCAATCAAAATATGTAAAATCATGTTTAATTTCATATCTAGCATGAAATATGAATGAAATATGAATGTAACTGCTTCCTGCCTTATTTACATATTTGACAAAAATTGGGACAAAAATTATGATTTTTTGGCTAAATTTTGGTTTGTGTCGCAACTTTGGAAATTCATAGTAAAATCAATGCATTTTAAAATTTTCTCATTTTTTATCATGACGAAATATTTCAATTTCTTATTTGCAATATATTGTTGATCTGATGTACACATGTTTAAAATTGATAACATATATGGTTGAGTTATTTGGTACGTGATAAATAAAAATAATGGAGTATAATTCACTTGCAGTTTCTTCCTCGCATAATTTTTGAAATGCCACATTACATATAATTTCCTAAAAAATTTGACCTCGTGCGTATCGCACAAAAATGTTAGGTACATAATTATTATGACCAATTTCAAACACTGGATTTGATTTATCATTATAATTTTTATAGATGACATCTGACATTGATGAGGTATGACTTAACGTTAACGGAGATATTGTGTTACTTAACGTATTCATAGTATATTAGCATGTGTATGAATTGACCTAAGGATAGAGTGGTAATATCTTAACCCCAAGGTCTCAAGTTTGAGTCTACCGTGATACGGACATCAAGTTTGTGTTCATTTTTCTATATTAATAAAAAAGAACAATGTTGTTAAAAACTTAAGAGCAATAAAATGACTTTATAAACGAAATTTTAATGAAACTAAATTACGTAGAATTTGTAGACAAATATAAGTTTTTAAAATTGAAATTATAAGATTATAAGTGATAACCATAAAATAATAAAAAGACATTTAAAATTCTAACAAATATTACAGAAACATCACTATTTGTCGACCGGGATAGAAATATTCACAAGGCAAGAGAAATGTTGATAATGTGTACGGTTACCAATGGCAAAAGATAAAAGATTTTTTTACAAATTCCTAAATGATTGAACTGTCCATTTATTATTATATGCATATTTTTAATGAATGTTTGATTTCCAACATAACTTTTTGCTAGAACTTCAAATTGGATGGTTGTCATTATATGTGGCACAACAAAAACTAGGTTTTCATTACTGTTATAATGGATAAGAGATTTCATCAGTTTTCTTCAAAAATTAAATAGAACTAATCTTTAAATAATATATTTTTGCTTATCATCAATATTGAGATTTATACAATTATTACCTTGATATTAAGATTAATTTTGTTCCTGATCTCGAATTTTGATAATTGTTATCACCATTCAATACTGATTTCATTGACAAAATATTGAAAGTACCATTAATTGAGGTGGTTTAGCAATTAGTGGTGTCAACTTCAACTAGTTTATTGTAGTATCTGCTTAGCAAAAGTTTAGACTAGTTATTAATAATCAATTACTATATTTTTTTCTCGTAGTGTATCGTTACGTCAAATAGTAGTTTAATACTTAAAAATTTAACGTCTCATTAATTTCATATTGATAACCTAAATTTAGATGAATAATGAGTAATTAGACATCAAATGATTGGAGTCTGGAGATCAATGATTCAATGCTACTGAAGCGTAGAGAAGGTAGATACAAAAAGGTTGAAACCACAACCACATTCCTACACTGAGAAAATATAAGTAAGCAAACTCAAATTCATTCATAATTTTATTAACAGTTCCCTATCTTCATGAATTCATCTATAAAAACGTCATCAGCGGAAACCAAACGTTGTGTGGCGTCTAAGTAGTATATGTTGAAATTAAAAATAAAAATGTAATTAGTTGATATTGTTTTCCTTTATTAGTTAGTGTTTAGCATTTTATTTGTTTGTATTTGTGCCTATATATAAGGCCTTCTTTGTATTTTGCAATTAACACTTAGCAAAAATGTAGCCCATTAATAAAATTTCTCCTTTTTCTCTCCACCTCCACACTCGGACGGTTTCTCTCGCCTTTTGTAGTTTTCTCTTTTGCTCCAATGGAGGTTTCTCAATCCAAATCAATTCTACATTTTCAACAGTATACAAATTCAGCTCATACTTCTATATAGAACTTATGCGATCTTTGTCTTTGTCTGAGAATTTGGCTCCAACTGCAAAATGATGAATTAGGTTGAGGCTTGAGAGTGAGGGTTTAGGGTTTAAGATTGGGTTTTAACTTTTCTTCAAAAGTCGCTTCCCCAATTATGTTACAAAACTTCAATATCAATATAACAATAAATCAAAGTTGTGGGCTATTATGCTCAGTATAGGCCCGACATTAATCATTTGAATTCAGTAGCAATTTAGCCCAATCTTACTCTGCTAAGGCCCAATAACAGAAATTATGACGATTAGCTTGATTTTCATTATATTCTTCAAAGGCTGGACTCGAACTCTAAAGATTGGGCTATTATGATAAACTAACACACTCAATTGGCTGTTATTATATGTACAGGAGAGAATGCCAAAAAGATAAATAGAGAGAGACTATATTCAAATACCAGCCTAGTAAATTAATATTGCAAAAATGCGGGCAAAGATTATTTGATCAAAAAAATTGACTTGATGTTGTAGAAGCAGACAATGTAGATAAAAAAAAAAACAATTTTGCTATAGTAATAATATATCTGTGATTGAAACCCTAGCTAGGTTAATTAGTGTAAAAGTACAAGCACTAATTATTAATTCATTTACAACTTTGGAAAAGATAATATATAAAAATACATGTGGTTAAAACAATAGCGAATTAAAGGTATTTTATCGAGGCGGATGTTTACTTCTAATTGATGTCATTTCGCATTTTGCTTTATCATATTAATAATTTTAATTCAGTTTGTTTTATATGGTTGGAACAAGAAAATATCGTTACCCAATTTTAGCCTTTTTAAGGGCTAGTACTTATTATATTTTTCCTAGACTTGTTCAAAAAAAGCTAATAGCATACATCAGCATTTGAAATTTTGGTATCGCTGTAATAAATTTTTTGGGTGACATTGATATCAATTTTGGATCTTCTTACAACAATTCTTTTTCTGAAAATTGTGAAATTTGGTAATATACTATGAAATATTAATGCTAAAGGGAGTTTAACTCATGATTATCTTTTTTTGTAGTTATCATAGGTCATGCCATTACACTATTCATCACGTTATAGACTTATAGCTGTGGATAGTGATCCTAATTGGGGAAAAAATATACAGAAAGGTCGGTAATAAGTCAGCAAACTTATTTTAACCTTTACATATTTTCTCGAAATAATTTTGTTCGCAATTATTTATGCTATGAAAAAGCTGGTTTAATAATTATTGTAAGGAAAATGTATACGTGGAACCATAACTTTAGGCCTCTTGACTTCTGAGTATAAACTCATTGAATTTAGATCTATTATTCATTTATTATCATTTTTAAAAATTTAATCGGATGGTTGAACTCCTTTTTTTTAATTTAAAATTTCAGGTTGGCTGATATCTTAAATCTATAAGTAGGTAAATGAACTAATTCGTCACGTACTATTTCTTGAAACATTTTTCGTCTCGTAATGGAAATATAGAAAGACATATAACGTGAAACTATGATTGGTGATGGGACTTTTGAAATTTTAGTGTTTGGCACTTGCTCTTGTTCAACCATAATTGATATGGGGAAAATTGAAAAAGTCAAAACGCAAAATATTGATTAGCTGATTGGGTAAATATTAGGTGGGGGCAATCTCTGGTTTAACCAAATTAATTATTAATCACATTAAGTTATATACCAGACCCTAGCTAGTAAAGTAAACTGCGGCCTAAATTGACTAAAACACAAATGAGGTATACGTGTTTAATAAATTAAAATCCTACTCAATCATTATTTTTGAAAACTTACAAATAAAACTAGTACTAGGAGTATTTTTTTATCGAGGAAATAAAAAACAAAACATTATATTGTCCGCTAGTTGGATTTTAGATACTTCTTCTATCTGAACTGTGGTTTAAGTTCTATACTTATTTTTTATTTAAAAAAAAAAGATAATCAAATCGGTTACCAAACTAATTTTTTTACTATAATTTTGTTAGTATTTTGTGCAAATTGTCGTGCAAAAGGCGCTATCCAGATAATAAAATATAAGAAAATGATCATTTCATATAAATTTAGAATATATAGTCCTATTATAACAATTTGTTGCGTTCGCCTCTGTATATGAGAACTATTCTCGAAGACTTTAAATTCGGAGATTAAAATATTTGCGGGAAGAATAATTATTAGCTCAAGTCAGTTGCGAAGTTTGTCATATTATTTCCAAGTTTATCCGAATAAACTCATATTATGAGATAAAAATAAAGGAAAAATTGATACTCCTTCCGTCCCATAAAAATATGGACAATGGATATGGCACAAGAATTAAGATAAAATTGTTAAAGTAAGAGAAATGGGGAGAATGCTATGGTAAAGTAAAAGAGAAGATGATAATAGTAGTTAAAATAGTGTTAGTGGATAGTGGGACCTACATTGTTAAATTGATATAACTTTCTAAAAATGGAATGCATATATTTTTATGGAACGGAGGGAGTAGTATATCATAACTTTTGGTTGACTTCTGGTCAAACTAATAAAATCAGACAAACTTTTGTATTTCTCAATTGTCTCGTACAATTACACTTTTGATGAAATATGTTGTGATTTTTATCCTTCGTCGTCATATCTTCACCAATTACATAATACTAATCATCTAGAAATAGATTACGATACTATTGAACAATGTTAAATTATTCAGAAGTTAAACTAAAATTCATGATTTAAATGACAAATTTCATCAGTATTTTAATTATATCGGACAATTGAAGAAAATACAAAAGTTGTGATTTAATTGATTGATTTAATTATAAGTTATGAGATTGACAAAAGAAATCAACCAAAAAGTATGAAATAAATGATAATTTTCTCAGAAAAAAAAGAGGTAGGAGTATATTACTTATTAGTTTATGGTCAACTTGGCTGTGCAACTTTTGTCGGACACAAGTGGAAGGAATTAGACACTCGACTACCCCCATATTACTTTTTAGTTAACTTTGTCCAAATTATCCAAAATCATCTTTATATATATTTTTTCTCATAAGATAATGCATAACAAGATTACATTGTCAAAGGTTAGATTAAGAGTTGCTGAAACTAAAAAAAGAAATGTTAAAATGATGAATATAGAGTGAATGAAAAAAGGTTAAAAGAAGTTGTCAAACGGATACTTTGGTTTTTTATTATGGTAATCTGTTTTGTACTACAAATTTGCAAATGCGCTAGACCCCGAAAACAAGTAAAATAGGGAAATCAGAAGAAAAAATGGCATTGAGATTTGAGAACAACAAATAATTTTATACTGGAGTACTACTATTTTTCAATACTACATTTTAAAGAGTAGTTAACTTTAACAAAAGAAGTTTAGCAACATTTTTTAAGTATTCAGAAATCAAAATCATGATTCGACGTTCAAAACTTTAAAATCATGCAGCACTTAATTAAAATAGCAAAATTGATCAAATAATTCTGAACCAGCTCAAGACTTTATAGTATTGATCCCAACTCTCGGAAATGTTCGTCATTTTCCATAATTCTTACTATTATTTCATTTTGAATAAACAACATCTTGAGTCAAATAAAACTATGGTACACCAGATAGAGGTGCGCGCTGCGTTCAAATTTACTGTATGAATTTCGTCCTACCTACTGTTACCAATAATTTGTAACAACTTACAATAGTAGACGGTAGTAAAAAAGAAAATGAAGATAATAATCTTTAGTTTATTATAGATTAATACTCTTTATGTCTCATTAAAAATGAAATATTTTTTTTTTTTATTTCTTATAAAAAATGAAACGTTTTTTAAAATGAAAATAACATCATCTCTATTTTCTCATCCCTTGCTTTATTTTCTTATTAATAACTCGATCACAAAATAATATTATATAAAATTTAGTGTCAAAAAGTAAATATTTTATTTTTAATGGGACGAAGAGAGCTCGTAGTAACATCTTGGATTGCGTTTGTAGCATCTGGTTTTAGTAAACAACGTCCTTTTAGTTTTAGGTTGGTTTTAAACAAAATTGATCATGTCACAAAGCTAAAATATGCGGCAAATGAAATACTAATAGGTGGCAGGAAAGGGTCATCCCAACTAAATAAAGCATAAACATCAATTAAAAAAGCAGCAATTTTTGAAATAAAAATTAGGAGGCGGTGGTGGTCGGCGGCTGCCGGACAAAACCCCAGCTGGAATTGTGTGCTGCTATTATCTGATTATGACACCAAAGTCGGTATGAAGAGATGCTCTTTTTGTGGATTATTCAAAATTCTCTGAGCCTTTTTTAAAATTCTTTTTTATTTTATTTATTTAGAGAGTTAGAGCATCCACATTTGTGAGAGCACAGATGTGAGCTGGATTCACTTTTATTCATTTTTCTCTGTTCTTTCACAGAAGTACAACATCAATATTCATATTTTTTCGCAAGTCCGGCTCTTACACTATTCATGGATCCCACAATTTTATTATTCAATTTAAATCAATATTAAAATGCATTAAAAATATCCAAAAAACTATTACAATAATCAGATCCACTAGTATGGATCCATTTTTGAATTTAAAGAGAGCGTCTGAGTGAGAGAGGAAGATGAAGGTGAGTTTTAATAAAAAAAAAAATACTATGAAAGAAATATGAGGGAGAGATAATTTGATTGAAAAAATGGACAATATATGAATGTAAGTATTTATAAATGAATTGGGATAAAAAAAAACTAAAAGAAAATGTAAAAACGGCAAAAAAATGGCAAGATTTTTGGGAATCTGAAAAAAAATTTCGGATTATTTCTGACTTTTTTCAAATTTTGTTAAAAAATAAAGTTAACGCCCAATCAAAAAATGCCACGCGTCCCATCCACTGCCAAGGATGGAGCTCTTGGCGAAGAGCCCGACGGCACGAGTGAAGCGGCGAGCACGCTACTCGCCGTGCCGATGGCACGAGCTCCCGCATTCATCAATAGCACCGCTGCGGATGCTTTTAGTAATTTGTACGTGTGGATTCCTATTTTAATTATAATTACAATAGTATTACTTTCTTGCCTGACATGATCTGACATATGCTAAATTCTCGTGAATTGAAATTTTATTCCTTACCTAACTGCCTCTGAGAGTTATTCTCTGACTTTATTCCACATATCTAAAATTGTGTTTACGTCTGTAAACACATTAACTGTTTTTATGAAATAGCGTTGGTGCCAGAATAGTATATATACTACTGGCATATTTGATAGAGGTGATAATTTATCTAGGAATGAAATTTTATGAATAAAAATATCATTCTTAGATGAGTTATCACCCCTACCAAATATGTCATACGACTATACATAATCTAATTATACATAATCTAATGTTTATTCGCCTAAGCATGATTGTTATGAATTGATGCAAATGGAATAATATATTGGAAACTGATGGTGATGAAAAGGAGGAGTTAGTTAAAGATTATGATGAGAAAAAGCAGAAAGTATGAGGTGACAAATGTAAAGGCTGTCTTTGTCTGTGTTAGTACCATTGCCATAACCACGATCACGATAGCATCATCATCCTAAATTTGGACTATCTCCAAACCAAATAATCTACTACTACACACTTCCTGGACCTTTTACTTTGCTTTAATTCTATTAATTTTTATCAACTTTTCATCACATATTTTTACGTGCCATAAGGTCGAACCGGTTTTACTCATTTTTTTGGTTAAATTATATAGAAAGAACTTGAAATTAGGTCTTTTTAAAATGAGCTTTACATCGGTTCCACAACTAAAATATAATATCGTCACTTTTTAGATTATCATTAATCACATTTTAGATTTTTCTTCATTTTTTCATTTTACTTCTGAATCTCTTGAGGACAAAACTAACATAAATTCATTAATATTTTTATAAATTCAAATTCTACATTTAAAGTTTAGATATAGTAGTACTAACTATTTTTTAGAAAATATTACTAGTACATGAATTATATGCTACATATTTTGTGTGAGCTCCTTATGTAAGCATCACTTTCATTTGGCGCACGTTTAATATTATTCATTTTGATTTATATATTTAGTTTGATTCTATTACATTATAAAATATTATTGAAAATTTTAATTTCACAAAATTAATAAAAATCAAAGTTTAATTTTTTAATTTATTAATTTGTTTGAAATTATAGAGAAAATAAGCAAATCGAACTTTGATTTTTAAGAATGTTATGAAATTAAAAATTTTAATAACATTTTTTTTAACATAATAGAACCAAACTAAATATATAAATTAAAACGAATAATACTCCCTCCGTTCCATAGTAATAGAGTCATTTTGCCGTTTTGGTACGTTCCATAGTAATATAGTCATTTTCCTTTTTAGTAAAAGTCAACACATTTTTCCACACCTACTTTACTCTCTCTTACTTTTTTTCTCTCTTCATCATTCTACCTTTTTTATTTTCCACTTTATTCTCCCTTTACTTAACTCACCTAACACAACTTTTCTTAATCTCCATACCGAAAAGAAACGTCTCCATTTCTATGGAACGAAGGGAGTACTAAACATACATTAAACGAAAATAATACTTACATACGTAATGAGCTCACATAAAATAAGTAGCATATCATCCGTTTTTTATGTATTTTTATTTTTCAAAATCTAGCTAGGCCATTTGAAGGCAACTAGTTCTTATCTACTGGTACAGAAAGGTCTTATCTCTTGATCTAATTATTATTGCATTTTCTATTAGATTTATAATAGAAGTATATTGCTAGTATAAATATTCCACCGACTGTGACAATTACAGCACCGAGCCATACAAATACAAAATAATATTGTATTGAAAAGTACGGATATTAGTTAGGTAATGAATTGAACAAACCGATGAAAAACTTTATAAACTTTCTAAATCAACATCTGAAATGTGGGCCACAACGTACCTATTTGAAAATTTGAGAGGCCTTGGATTATCTACAACTTATTACGGTTTTAATTAATAAACTGTGCTTAAATAGTGTATAATAGAATATTATGTATGCATGACAGCATGGTAGAATATTATGTACTAATATACGTGGGATTACAATTTCATTTTAAATTAACATCAAAAGAAAAAATGGCCTTGGAAAAGTTAAATAATTTTAGTATTTTTTTAATAAATTTTAAAGCGTAAGTGGACCTTGACAGGTTCAAAATATTGAAGAAGTTTTAATTTTAGAATAGGGAGCCGACCGTGATCCATAAATCTTAGTTTATTTAATCAATAAACTCTACATTTGTCGTCTAACAGCACCATATTTAGCCTAGTTGAAATGTTGAATTGGCCCCTACCTACGAAAATATTCAAACTTAGTACGTGACCTTATCATTTGTAAAATAAAGTGCAAACTAATCACCAAATTATTGCGTGTTTGAATCAATTTTGAAGATGTAATTTAAATAAAAAAATGTTATTATCGGCAGTTTATTTTGAATATAATTTTATATTTCGGATTATTTCTCACAGCCTTATTAAGTGATGTTTATCTGGAGTATTAATGTTTTTTACCCACAACAAAAAACTAAACCGTTACAATTTTTTAGAAAATTTCTCAATTTCATAGTAGTAGTAATTTATAAAATACCTCCAACTTTCACCATTTCTATAAAATATTCCGTCTTAAGAAATTTGGTGATGAAAAAATTTACACTAATCTCGCTAGAGTGTGAGGTGAATTTTTTTCACAAAGGTAAAATTAAAATTAAAATTAATTTACCCAATTTCATAATATTTGTGAAAATGTCATCGTTGTTCAAAGTATTACAGTCTCCTATAATATTATTCATAAAATATCCTTCTATATAAAAAATGTCTACACTCTGTCCGTGCACACATTGTGGAATCTAGTGAGATAAAAAAGTTTTTCGTGACCAAATTTCAAATAACAGGTCATTTTATGAAAAATATTGAAAATTGGCAGTATTTCATGAACTTATAAAAGATAAGATGTTTTCTAAAACAAGCTAAAATTGAAAATATAATATACTCAAACCCCTTTTTAAACCCATATGCTTTATTGAATTTAATTGTAAATTTACTAGATCTTCGCCCTACCTCACAGGGCCAACAATAATGTTCTGACTTTCCATTTGCAATCGTAATGCCTAGCTTTTCACTTCATGGGCCTTCAATTATTTTATTTTATGCTCCCTTTTGGCAACGCTTCTTCTATAACTATATCATTTATTGACACAACTCACAAGCCTCCCGTCATAATTTTAAGTAGAGGTTCCCATTATGCATGTGAGTTGACCGAGTAGTAGTGTGATAATCTTGGAGAATAAAGATCTTGGATTCGAATCCATTGTAACGCTATCTTTAAATTTATATTCATTTGTTGATAAAATAAAATAAAAAAAAGTAGAGGAACAACATTTATTTATTATATTTAGATAATGCTCTACGCATAAAATAGGTATGCAGCTATTGTATTTATATGATAAGGAACTAAAAAACATACATTTTGTTAATATTTGAATCAACAAATTTATTTTAGTTTAAATCTATGCAAATCAATATTAATTATTGCAATTAACACCAGTTGATCAAATTGAGAATATTGTGAAGGATATTCCTGAATATTGCCTGTAAATATGATTATCTATTGAATTAGTAACACAGTGCATGGTGCATTTAAAAATCACATTACAGTTGTGAGTGATTGTTACTAAGTTACAACGGCACAATGTAAATACTGGTAATTTGAATTTTGAAATATTCGTTTCAAATTTGACATTATAGACTTAAATTTGGAAAAGTAGTAGAAACAATCAAGCCGAGTCCAGATCTCGTGCAGACAGGGGGCTGGGGGTCATTTTTTAGGATTAAATCTAATTTTTTAAAACATGATATTACACAACTAAACTTACTTGAAGGTCATATAATTAAAATATGATAGTACACTAATAAATCTGATATTTTAACCTACTTTACATTCATGATTTAAATCTGATTTGCACAAAATTAAAGAATTAAACTAAAGCATTGTTTTTTTAAAATAATAATATTATTATTTTTTTAGTAAGTTACTTTAACCAAATTTAATCCAACTTGAAATTATCGGGTTTCTAACAGGTTAATCTGATAAGGATAAAAATCCAATAAGACATGATCCAAATACATTAATTTCGTGCGTATTTGTATCGGAATTTCGTGGCGTGTTGAAAGTCACAGTGATAGACAGGGCTATGCATATATCTCGAAGACTTTCTAAATTTTTTTTCATCCAAACTCTAAGTTCCTAGGTATACAATTGAAATTGAAGTCTTTAATTCCAAATTCAATGTTGGTACAATTAAAATTATTTGGATCTAAAACTAAATTACAATTTCAAATTTCTTCGATCCATAATTTGATTTGCATACTATTTGGAATTTCAAATAGTTATAGTATTGAACACTTTCGCACGAGACATACACACAACACACATAACACGCCACGCAATGCAAAACATGTGAGCGCAAACTGCACACAATACACACAAAATAGCTCACGCACAACACATAAAATGTACACACTACACACACATACACATCACACACTATATATATACAAATTTAGGAATGCCACTGCAATCCGAAATCCATGGAATGGTCGGAGAATAGTTCACTAAATACGGAGGATTAGAGTTAAAAATTTATGAACCGATAAAATTTCAACCCGATTAGTCTACAATACGAGTAAGGCTGACTTGAAATCCGATGAACTGACCTGGTGAATTGGACCTGGGTGCACAATTATCTATTATGTTGTCTTGTTTACTAGTAATTTTTATAATATAGTTGAGTCGTATTTTTTTTTGGATTGTTCCAAGGTATTTGAATTATTTTTTTTTGACAAAAACTTTATCTTATCTCATACTTTACTCTATTTTCATTTTTCTTATTTTATTCATTCTCTTACTCATTTTCTCCACAATAACCTTTAACACATTAATCTTCTAAATACCGTCCCCAAGAGAAATACTTTTTGTTAGCATGTTTGAACAAAAATAATAGATCTCATATAATACTAGTAATAAATTAATTTAGCAACCTTTATCTACTTCATGGAGTTCAATTTAAGTACTATTTTTGTCAATGTGTCGGAAATTTCCATTCTAAATCCAACGGCAACTTTTGAAAAAATGAAATGGATTAACGCACGAAAACCATATGAATTTAAATTAAATGACCTAAACAAAATTTAGGTGGCACGTAAGAAATAGTTCTCCCTCCGTTTCATAATAGTTGAGGCTGAAATTTTTCAGTACGGAGTTTTAGAAAGTAATGTTAAGCGTATTAAATAAATAGATAAAAAAGTAAGAGAGAGAAAAAAGTATAAAGTGAATAAAATAGAGAGAATAAAGTAAGAGAAAATAAAGTAAGAAAGAGGAAAAAGTTACCATATAAGAAAATGACTCAACTATGAAGAAACTTCTCAAAATGGTAAAATGACTCAATTATAGTGAAACGGAGGGAAAACTAAACAGTACTCCCTCCGTTCCAC
The DNA here is from genome assembly GCF_023119035.1 of Salvia hispanica. Lineage (NCBI taxonomy): Eukaryota > Viridiplantae > Streptophyta > Magnoliopsida > Lamiales > Lamiaceae > Salvia > Salvia hispanica. The sequence continues at coordinate 36,993,786 of NC_062968.1, read as the reverse complement.
AATAATAGAGGCATTTCATTTTCTGCATTTGTTTTGAAAAAATGATATTAAATAGTTAAAATGGAGAGAGAGAGTAAAGTAAGATATAGAATAATGTAGAGAAGAGTCTTATCTACAATATTCTCTCTCTTATTTTACTTTTTCTCCATTTTAATTATTTATAATTTATTTTTTAAAATGAGTGTGCAAAATAAAATGTTTCGGTTATTATGGAAGTAACAGAGGGAGTATATGAAACCAAAAATTGTACAAAATGGAATTTGATAGAGACCTATGGACCATAAAATTGACCATTCAATAAAAAATAAAAAAATTACTAGAAATAATACAATATACACAAGAGATGGTGGTTGATGTGATAAGATATTTAACGTTAGTTTAATATCCACAAAGCAATTTGCAGTTTTAAGTCATTTCAGTTTAACTGAGTTTATTGGGATTCGACTCCTTCGCAATTTTTCTTCTTTTAGCAGGATCGAATCCATCTGAAAAGAGTTCAGCTGCACACAATTGCTGCTCAATTCTCATCATTATTCTCTCTCTTCCGCTGCATTAAAGGTTTTTTTTTTTTTTCAATTCTCATTTTCCCTTCTGCGATTCTTCGTGTGTTGACTAGTTTGTTTTGTTTTGAAGTCAAGATTTTGGGGTTTTCTTTTTAATTTTCGCCTTTTTTTGTAAAACAAGTATTTTCGATCTTATTATCGTACAGTATTATGTTGAAGATTGGTTTAGGGAGGTCAACGTATGTATGAGTTAATTTGGCTCACACTCCGCAGGAAGAAGAGAGAGAAGTTCGAGCGCAGCAGCTGAGAAGCTAAAACCGCAGTACCAGTACGATTTTTTTGGGGTTTCTTTTTGACTGTTCTTACTTTGTTTTTTCCTAGTGTTTTTTTGTGGTTTAACTTTAATCATGAGTAATTTTTAAGTTTCCCCCCTCCTTTCAATCCAGTTATTGCATATTGATTCGAATTGAATTATTTGGTAGTGAGTCAATTGACATTTTGCTTTTGTTATCATTGATATTCTGATATGTTTAGAATGGAGAAATTGGACTAAGAAAATTAAATGTGGGTGGGATCTGTTTTTGTTTCTCTGTGTAGTCTTCCAACCTGCTTTGTTTTCAATTACATTGGCCGAGTGTTTGGGAAGTTGGTGTGCTAAACTCATTTTATTTTATGAAAAAGTGACTCTTTTCGGAAGATATTTTGAAGTGCATTCCTTTTCAGGATCTCACGAGAGCATTTGACGGCTGAAACTCTTGAGCATTATGCATGTCTGGCCCTGGGGCCACTGCGAGTAATGTTGAAAGAGGACTCTCTATATCTAACCGGACAAAGTCACTTGATTCCTCCATATCTAATGAGAAAAGCTGTATAAATGAATCTAATGGAGAGGTTTCTCGTTCTTCGTTAGAAACTTTCAGCTTTAGAACTGGAAAGATCTTATTGGGCAATGGAGAGTCTTATTCTGGATTCCTGCATGGCAATGTGCCGGAGGGGGCAGGGGATTATGTCTGGTCAGATGGTTGTAAATATGAGGGTGAGTGGAGAAGTGGGATGAGGCATGGGCATGGAAAACTTCAATGGCCATCTGGTGCCATCTATGAAGGTGAGTTTTCAGGTGGCTATATGCATGGTAATGGAACGTATACTAGACCTGACAAACTGACCTATAAGGGTCGGTGGCGGTTGAATTTAAAGCATGGTTTGGGGTATCAAGATTTCCCAAACCGAGATGTGTTTGAAGGATCATGGATCCAGGGTTCCCCAGAAGGACCTGGGAAGTACACTTGGTCCAACAGAAATGTGTATTCGGGAAATATGAAAGGGGGCAAAATGTCCGGTAAGGGAACTCTCACTTGGATTAATGGTGATTCATATGAAGGCAACTGGTTGAATGGTATGATGCATGGGTTTGGAGTATACACATGGGTTGATGGTGGTTGCTATGTTGGAACTTGGACACGGGGGCTGAAGGATGGGAAAGGTACATTTTATCCAAATGGCAGGAAGCTTCCAGCTAGTCAGCAGTTGTATCTCAATGCTTTGAGAAAAAAAGGACTGCTACCCGACCATAGAAAGCAGAATCAGGTTTCCCATATTCAACATGAAACGGCAACAGATTTGGGAGATGCTAAGGTTGGTTCGAACCGAGCTTCTGTTGAGAATGCATCTGATAAACTCTCCAAGGGAGGCCTACTACATCTGGAACAATCTCACACCTCAAATGTGTCCCTTGAAAGGCGTTGGAGCCTTGAGGTATCCATTGAGAAAGTTTTAGGGCATGTGAGATCATCGAGTGTCTCTGATAGCATTCTGGGAGGTGAAGAAGATGAAGACTTGACTTCTCCAATACTGGAAAGAGAATACATGCAAGGGGTACTGATCACTGAAATCGTATTAAACAACCGCTTTTCACCAACCTCAAGAAGAGCAAATAGGCGGCAAAAGAAACTTGCAAGAGAAATAAAGAGGCCAGGCGAACAAATTATCAAAGGCCATAGGAGTTATGATTTGATGTTAAGTTTGCAGCTCGGAATTAGGTAAGAATATATATTAACAGGAACAAAATATACAGTATGTCATACCAGATGGCTTTTATAGCAATTTTTATTTCTTAAAGATCATCCAAAGTTGCATCTGCATCTATGCATGGAATCAACAAAGCCATCAAAATAAGATGAAGTGCTCATCTCATTCTTTTGCATTATCATAAAGCCAGTTATTGTTCTATCATATGGAGTTCTGTAACTAATAATTCTTAGAGGTAGTTTTTCAGGCCTATGAAGTTTGGTTGATAGGAGAACTGATTGTTTTTCAGATTTCATTTGTTGAGCACAACTGATTTCTGATAGTGTACCTCAGATACAACTATCATTTATTTCTCCATACTATGTCTGATATTCACTATCTTCTTGACCTGTTTCATAAATCAATACTTAAGAGCTGTCATAATATGGTCAGATATACTGTGGGTAAAATTACCCCCATACAAAGGCGAGAAGTCAGGACTACTGATTTCGGTCCTCGTGCCAGCTTTTGGATGAATTTTCCTAAAGAAGGCTCACAGTTGACACCTTCGCATCAGTCTGAGGATTTCAAGTGGAAAGATTATTGCCCTATGGTTTTCAGGTTTGTCCTGGAGCATCACATCCTTTTCATCTTATCAGCTGTTGGATGCCAATTTTCTTGTTATGGATACTTGTGAGATTAGTGAAGTCTTTTAATTTTTTGTTTCATCGTTTCATGCCTCTGTTTCACATCTTTGTGCCCTCATATGGTTTCTTATCATTTATAGTACTCCCTCCGTCCCTCAAAAGCAGGGATGGAGCCAGGAATTTGTAAAAAAGGAGGATAATTTACCTATGAAGAAAATTTAAGAATTTGAGGAGGGGCATTTAGTAAAAAATTAAAAGAAATAAATTTTATTATAGACAATATATATATGGAGAAAAAAAATTGAGGTGGGGCAAATGCCCCTCTTAACACCTTACTAGATCCGCCCCTGCTCAAAAGTATGAACTGTTTCCTTATTAGTCCGTCCCTGAAAAGTATGAACTTTCTAATTTTTGGAATAGTTAACAACACATTTCCCCTACTCATCATTTTATTTACAACTTATACCATTACACTACACTACTAATGATGTGGAGCCCACTCTCCACTAACACTACTTACACTACTTACACGAACCAAATGTTCATGCTTTTCAGGGATGGAGAAAGCATAAAAATGGATTTATGTGTCGCTTTAACTGAAACAATTACACAGTCTCCTACTGGCTTAATTTCCTCCTTTTACTTTGCTTTTGTTCCCATCAATGTTCTTCTTTTCCTTTACAGAAACCTGAGAGAGTTGTTTGGAATTGATGCTGCTGACTACATGATGTCAATCTGTGGAAATGATGCCCTAAGAGAACTTTCATCTCCGGGGAAGAGTGGCAGTGTCTTTTTCCTGTCTCAAGATGATCGTTTTATGATCAAAACACTGCGGAAGTCTGAAGTTAAGGTTCAATATCTGATCTGAAAACCTCTTACTGTCTTGCTCTGAATTTCTTTATACCTTACTTATATTGCATTGTCTGAATGTTACAAACTGCATTTCCCATTTTCGTTATTACTATTTTGTTTGGTTCCAAAGAGGCTGATTGGTGGGCTGAAAACTAAGCTTCATTAAATTATTTGTTTCTATATTCACATAAGTTGTGCCTGCAAGACTTCAATATATAAAATTAAGAACAAAAATATTTAGGTATTCGGTCTGATTTATTTGCTCGAGGCACACACGTACATAATGGGTTTGTTGAAGTATTCTAATCATTAAATCAGGCTTAATATAATATATGAGTATCATGAAAGATTTGGGGGTTGCACTTGACTGAAGACCACTGCATCTCCAAAGTAGATCCGCCCGTGGGTAGAGAAATGTGTAAGAACTGATTTCACAGGATAGGATGACTTCATTCAACTGAAAGTCTGCTTTTAGACTATAATATTACCCTGATAGATAATTGAAGCAATTAAAATAAGGATGGAAGATATAAATTAAGTTATTCAATAAAGAAAAGTAGAAATGAGAATGCTAGTAATATCTACAAGGAAATTGTGGAGCTAAAAAAATGGAGAAGAATGAAGAAATTTCGAGATTTATAAACCTTCAAATTAGCTTGTACCTTGTGTATGATCATTTTAAAGCATATTGTATTCTTCTGCCAGAGCTATTATGAATTTATGACCAATGATCTCACTTGTAGGTTCTGCTGCGGATGCTTCCAAACTATCATAATCATGTGCGCAGATATGATAATACCCTCATAACAAAGTTTTTTGGTCTTCACAGGATTAAACCTTCTAGTGGTCAAAAGGTAAGGGAGATTATGACAAATTTCTTTGTGCTACTAATATCCCATCATGACATCTTTTTCTTTTCTAATATCAAACTCCTGTATGATTATAATCAGAATAACTCAGATTTTTCCAAGCTTAACAGATGTTTAAATAACCTCACTCAATAATGAAACCTCTAATATTTATATAAAAACAGCAGAAAGACACCTACAATGGAAATGACCTCCCCTACTTATTGATAGTACCGTTGAAATAACTATTTCTGCTTCACTTGAGTTACAGTTAAATATTGTGCTCAGTTATTCCCATAGAAACTACCTATGCTATGATGGATCCAAAATGTTTGTATAGATCACCAATAGATTTTGTCCTTTAATTCTCCAATTCAGGGATAACATGTGTTTATGATATCAATGACATTCTGTTTAAAACAGGAAAAGGTGAGATAATTTGGGCCCCTCTTCTGTTTACGTCTTCAAGGTCTTATCCACAATTCATATGTATTATGTATAACTGTTGGTGGATTGATGGCCCAGTAACTACTGGCCTCTTACACATTGTGGTTGCACTATAAGCACCAGTGATAAAACCTATTCTTCTGCAACACTTTCTTCAGGCAATTATGTCTGTGTTGGTTTTGCTTAATGAACTTGCTTTACTCTCTCATTGTTATGCCAAACCTCCTTACCAATTTGCAGTTTCGCTTTGTTGTGATGGGGAATATGTTCTGCACGGAGTTACGAATCCATCGAAGATTTGATCTTAAAGGTTCTTCATTGGGGCGATCTGCTGACAAAGTTGAAATTGAAGAGAATACTATACTTAAAGATCTGGATTTGAACTACTCCTTCTATTTGGAACCAACTTGGCGAGATGCACTTCTAGAGTAAGTGGGGTTTTATCCTTTTTCTTGGTTTTTCTCTATTTCCATGCTATGGCCATCCCTCACTAATAAAATTCATAGTTTCTAGTCTTCTTTTGTTATCATAGAACTCCATCTTTGATATCTGTAGATATGGATATTCAACTTTTCTTAAAAATGCCATCACCAAGATTTTACCATTTAGGTCCTAGTGATTTGGCTTATCATTGCTTTCCAATAAAATAATTTTCCCAGAAAATTAATACGCACCATCCAATCAAATTTTGATCCCAAATCCAACTTTTATTTTATTGTATTCAGTGTAACAGAGACTAATCCTCAACTGTTTAGAGATTAAAAGACCTAAGTTTTGTTTTGACTTGGCATGCTTGTATTTGGTGTTTTTTTCATGGTCAGTTTTGTTCTTTTTCTATGTGATAATAGAGTGAACTTACCTGGCTTACTTGATAACACAGTAGCTCTGCTATTTGATTCATCTACATGCAGGCAGATCAAAATAGACAGCAAATTCTTGGAATCAGAGGACATAATGGATTACAGCTTGTTACTCGGAGTTCATTATCGAGCACCACAACATCTACGCTCTCTAATGTCTTATAGCCAGCGCATCTCTGTGGATGCATTGGGGATCGTCGCTGAAGATGGTAAGTTCGGCATGTTCAACCACTCATTAGATCTGGAGTGTATTGAACTTGTGTACATCTTCAAATGGACAGTCGCATTAGTATTTGATTTTCCGCTTCTTGCTTTAAGTAAAATTCATGTAGGAAACTACCTTGCATAGGACACAGCATGCCAATATTCTAATATCCATGCCAAAAGCATAATGCGTACTATTCAACTTCGAACTTTCCAAGTTTCTGATGATCTTCTCCCTTTTGATGCTGATTAAAACCTCAAGAGTCCATGGAGGATGAAATATCACCACAAGGCCTTGTTTTGGTCCCACGCAGTTCTGACGACAGTAGTGTGGTTACGGGACCACATATTAGAGGCAGCCGACTGCGTGCATCATCCTCAACTGGGGATGAGGAAGTAGATCTTCTCCTCCCGGGAACAGCAAGGTAATACAATGTAACTGAACGTTTTAGTATTTTAGTCTTCACTAATTGTTTTAAATTTGAAAGCTTATTACTAGATTAGATCTCTTTAGTAGAGGCAATTCATTAAGGTCCATGAGTATAGAGAGGTTAGTTTCACTATCTCAATGAGGTGGGAAGGCTCTATACATGTGAGGTTCCTCTAGGATGAAATGATGAACCATATCACAATTTTCCAGATTTTACTGAACATCATCTTAAACAATAATTGAATTAGAGGGATTGTGTGAGATATCTTCTCTGTTCAAAGCTGTTTGAAAAGGTAGAATGTTATATGGAGTTTTAACCATAGGTAAGTAGGTATTCTAATACCACGGAAGTCTGTCTCTGACTTTGGATGTTAGAACTATAGTCTTAACATTGAAACCACAATAACAACAAGATATGCAAGCCTTATACTTGTACAAACGACTGGACCAACATTTTTCCATGCAGCATATCTCTGTCATACTAAGATTTTTTTAACAGGCTCCAGATCCAACTTGGGGTGAATATGCCAGCAAGAGCCGAGAAACTTCATGGGGATGATGCTAGGGAAGCTTTTCAGGAGGTTTATGACGTGGTCTTATATTTGGGCATTATCGATATCCTGCAAGAGTACAATATAACTAAAAAGATAGAACATGCCTACAAATCCGTGCAATTTGATTCGGTGAAGATCTCTGCTGTTGACCCGAAATTCTACTCAGAACGCTTTCTGGAATTCATCCAAAAGGTGTTTCCATCAAATGGTGTCCCAGGATAGAACACCCAAGCGATCTTCTCATTGTCATTTTGGGCAATGAAGACAGCCAGTTTTTCCAACCATAAAAAAGCTGCCGGTGGAAATCTTTTTTGCTGGCTGAATATTTGTGGATCTTGCTAATAGGTTGAGCAGAGCTGATCGACTCTATTCTGAGTCCATGCATAAACTCTGTAATTTTGTTATTGTATTCTACGAACTACCCTAGTAAATAAACACTTATATTTAATTTGTCAAATTTCAACAATCCCAGCTACTTGACAGTAGATGTATCATATTATTTGATAATATATAGCTGCACTGAGAAACTATGGCTGTTAGTTTAAATTTTCCCGCTTAAAAAAACAAATCACTTGAGAGTTCTATATTTTGCTTAACAAGGCAAGGCCTCTCGTTTGATTGAAGATACTACTAAATATACATATCAAATGTAGACATGCTTTTGAGTTGTTGCAGTATTAAAAGCGAACGAGTAGTAAAAGCAATCTCAATGACGACATGCCAGCCAAATGTGGACAATAAGGTTGCAGCAAAATGAGGAATTCGTCAACAGTGAAGGCCTGAAGAAAACTACTTGAGATGGTAGTAGAATACAATTTCCTTTTTCAACAAGGCCAATCAGCATATAATGAGGCTATAAGGTCTTCTATTGATACAACATGGACCATATCTATCCTCACAGCGCGGTTTTACAAAAATGCTTCAAAGACGCAGAAATCAAACTGCAATCACACTCGCACCAGAAAACGATTCCTTCAATTCAATCTTTATTGCCCCCACTCCACACTAGTATTGCATCCAAGATGACCACTGTCCACCATCGTAGGTTTCTGTTGTATAAATGAAACAGCCTTACACCAGAAGATTTCTGTCATATAACATCTATCACACAGAATGTGTAGCAGATTTGAGGGTTCAACCCATGTTAGGTGGAGGGGGTTGGTACATTCCAGGACCCTGCATTTGCTGCCCAGGGAAACCTTGAGGAGGTGGCATAGGAGGCCTTCCCATTTGTGCACCAGGGGTAAAATTTGCCATATGACCACTGCCAACAGGGGGAGGAGGTGGGGCGGGCAGATTTCCACCAGGAGGCATAGGCCTTGGCCCATTGGTTAGAGGAGGAGGAGGTAAGGATCCAGGCATTGGAGGCCTAGGAGGATTACCACTTGGTGGTGCTGGAGGGGGTCCTTGTGGAGGAGGTGGTGGCAGCAAAGTCCCATTAGCTGCAGGAGGAGGTTGAGGTTTATTTGCCTCTGGTGGTTTCGTCTTAAAGTACAACTGCAACTGCACATTCCACAAAGAAAACATGATTAAGGTATAAGATTCTCAAGTGTAAGATACCAGTGATGTGCAGCCTTCATCAGTTAACCTAGGACCAAGCTAGGTAACTAGGTGTGTAGTATCATTTATACCATGATATGTACACTTTTAAAAGAAGTGGTTCATACCGTGAACATCTTTGAGTCTGGATCCCAGTGGGAGAAGAATTTGGGAGTTGACTTGTCAATCTCTATACTCGGAACCTAAAAGATAAACATCAAGGGATGAGCTTACCAGAATTAGTAATTGACTATATGCATACATACTGCATTTATAGTGGGAATGAATTATTACCTTGAAAGCTATAATTTCATATGGTTCAGCAGCAAACAATAGGTATTGATACCTTTTATCGAACGGCTGAACTTTCTGCAATTTCATCCAGAGTTGCGTGAATATAAATGGAAACGCATTGATAAAAAGAATTTGAGCAACAAGAGAATCAGTACAAGTAACCGGTACTCAATATCAGATGTATAAGGCTAGCTGCAGCGAAAGAAGGTACCTGCTCAAAGGATGACATAAACCGATGTCTTGGCTTTGTATTGTCCTCAATCTCAGGATATTCTATCTGGAATGACCAAATCATAGAAATACTTCAGAAAGTACATTATTAATTTCTGGCTGTCAATGTCACAATGTGACATACTAAGAAGCAGAAATTGATGTCAATTCTAAACTCATGTCTGTTTTTTGGCATCCTATGCCCCATGCTGAGGCTATACAAGAATGATATCGTAGTAATAAGCTGCAATAAGGAGGTGCCTTACAACAAATTTTCAAAATAAACCAGAAGCGCACAAATAAGAAAGAAAACACTTGCTACATATGTGAACACTGATTCTAATAGAATATCAAGCATGGCTATTTTGATTTGCATGATAAAACATACAAAAAGCACATAATGCAAACCTGGAAAAGCAGTGACCTCTGTTTGGTCTCTGGGTCAAATTGCTTGGTCACACGATATCCAGGCCGACCAATTTTAACTGCCACAGCAAGAACAAGTCTTAACTACACAGTAGGATGGTATGAAGGGAAAACTGAATAATTGCTTAACCATATAAATTAATCATAAGTACAGAACTAAATCAGTAAAAGAATGACCCTGGACAGATACAACAACCAAACACAAACAATATCAAACACCTATGCACTATTAAGCTTCAGTGACTTAGCAACAAATTGTCAACGGTTCCAATTATTATGAGAATTCTACAAAATGTAATTTGGACTCCAAAAATATTACAGAGTAGTTAATTTCTCAAATGTTACTTTTATACTGTTAAGAAGTTATATCAGGCACATTGCTTGATGAAAACAATAAATGCATGATCAATTTCAATAAAACAGATACTTCTTTTCATATATTCACAAATTCACGGCGCAAATAAGTAGTACTCCATAAACTAACGCGTTAGAAAATAACTTTCTACAATCGAAGCATTTGAATGATGGGGACAAAAATAATACTCCTACCAAAAAACAATTAGAAAAGCCTAGGCGAAATAAAGCAATACTGGAAACAGCAATTCATCGACAAATTAAAACGTTGATTAAAAGCAAATGGATTGATCATTTACCAACTTTCTTCAGATTGACTTTGCGCTTATGAGGTTGCGGCTGAGCCGGAGCTTCTTTGGCTTCACGAGCTGCTCGCTTAGCCAAGTTGGTCTGGTGACGCTTTCCCTGTGTGTGCGCCAAGTAATTCCCCTCATTGTTGTGCAAGGTCAAGCAGAGCTTACACTCGTAGCTGCAACAAGATCACGTCAAAGAACGCGAATCAAAAGAAGAAAGCACTTAGGCGCTAAATTCTAGGGTTTTTACCTTCCAAGGTGATTGCGCATGAAATAGGGATCTTTGGCCAAATCAATGGTTTCGAGGGCAAGTCGGCGGAGCCGCTCCCTTCGGTCGATGGCCTCATTCTGAGCGGTAGCGGCGCCTCCGCTTCCCGGCTTCGAACCCCACTCCCTGTCCATTTCTGTGTAAATCTGCGCGGAATGGAGGAGATGAGAGAGATAAACGGCATAATAAAAGTCAAATTATTGTTTAAGAATGGGCCCGAGTTTATGGGCCTAACAAAGAAGCCCAAATATCCGCTTACACAACAACAAAAGTTAGATCGGTAGAGATTGCTCCTCTCTGGTTTCGATTAGCTAAATTTGTGTTCCGGAAACCAAACCCTCTTTTGAGCTTTCCCCCTTTGGAATTCACTCTCGCACGCAGTTAAAGATGGCAGTACGATTGAGGCTGTCGAGATTTGGATGTAGGAACAAGCCATTCTACAGATTGATGGCTGCAGATAGCCGATCTCCTAGAGACGGCAAACATTTGGAAGTGTTGGGCTACTACAACCCCCTTCCTGGTAACCCTAGAATTTATTTTAATTACGCAACTGCTTCAATTTTTTGTTGAGTCCCGATATACATTGTTTTTATTCGAAAAATATTATTTGCGATTCTCATCCTCAGATTCTATGCGCTTTACGCTGCGTAATTCCTTGTACAGAGCTGATTGCAGCTTCAGTTCTATCTACAAAAGGCTAATCAGCTTTGATTTGCAATATTATGCAGGTCAGGATGGCGGCAAACGAATGGGAGTTAACTTTGACAGGGTGAAGTAAGTGGCTTTATAGCACTAGTTCATTTCAAACTTGTTCATTTTTTAAGAATCATCTCACGACTTCTCTTTGCTGACATTTTGATTGTTGGATAAAATATAGGAGAGTCTCACACTCAAATTACCCAAAATTGTACTACTAGTATTTTCAATTTTTTGTGTTAACAATCGAATTTTGGCTAGCTAGTGTCCGAAGATGCGATACTCTCCAGTTATGGTTAGCAGCTGTGTGAATTAACTCAACTTCCATTTTTCTTTCTGGATATCCCTCTTGTTCATGTTGGGTGCCTTGTACTATCAACTTCTCGTCAGCGGGCCAATTTACATAAACATGGATTAAGTACACATTTTAGGTTAATTTTGGTCACATAACTTCAAGATAGAAGAGTTATCTACCCTACCAAACTGCCCCTTAGTATTGGTGTTAACATCATAGATTTTCAGATTTATTCAAGCTTCCACGGACAGTAAAAGAGAGTATATGTTTGCTAAAGTGCACGAATGTTCCGATATCCTGATGTCTCCAATCACCATACAGGTACTGGCTTTCCGTTGGCGCACAGCCCTCTGATCCTGTTCAGCGCCTTCTATTTCGAGCAGGCTTATTACCCCCACCTCCCATGCTAGCAATGGGACGGAAAGGAGGCGCACGAGACATGCGCCCAGTTGATCCACTGAGTGGGCGTTTTATGACAGAGGCGATGCAAGTAAAGCAGAAAGTTGATGATGGTGAGAGTGAGAGTTGTTGACATTTCAGGCTTAAGATATAAGTTGGTGCATTGTTGACCTTTTTTGTCATGTATGCCTTCCCTGAACATGGACTAGAGGGATATCCAGAAAAAATGGTTTGTATCAACCTTTCTTATGCTTAGTAGATCATTATCAGCTTTTTCCTAGCTGGTTTGTTGGTTGTGATTATCATGTGTGCTGTTTATTTAATTATTAAGCAGGATAGAGCAATCTTTTCCCTCTGTAGGTGGGTGAGTCTAGTACTAAAGCTCATTCTTTGTATGATGGAATGAAAGGGTGGACTGAATGAGGATGGAAATGGAACGAAGATGTGTATGAATGACATCTTTTTGCATTTTCATTCCATTCTCTCCTTCATTTTATCTTACCGAACAAATGAAATGGAAGTAAGAATCACATCCCATCCCATCATTCCATGCGATCAAACCTAGAAGGGTCTAAGTTTTTGAAAAGGAGGCTTCTTCAAAGGCTATTTTTGGTACATCATATTGGTCGGTGATAATTTCCTCATTTTCCTCCAACATGCTGATTTTCGGTGATTATCGAATGCTTCCAAAATGGTTCTAGTTGAAGATCTAACATGAATTTTATTTGGGTCTATTGACACAGAAAAATGGGGTTGCATATAGTGGCATTGCCTATGGTGATGGTATGTCAGGTGCTCCCTTTGTCTTTGTATTGCAAAGAAAGAGAGAGATGCATGCACCATAATTAATTCCACGTTTCACAGAACACCAATTCCTTGTAGAAGGTCCTTTTGTGTCTTCTTTTGTTACATAATATCACTTGTTTTATATGGGCCCAGTGTGTCTACATGAGGGCCGTCACAAATGCCCAATTGCAATCATAACCATCATTAATATGCGTAAACACTAGTATGAGGTTTATTATCTTACCTTTTCAGTTCTCTTTTCAGAAAGAATGAAGCTGCCTTCATCTGGGGCAGCATTAAATTAAAATACGATATCAATGATTCGAGAGAAAAAAGTGAAAACGATGGTCTACTATCAACCATACTTTTGTTTTGAATATTTCACTTATTTAATCATGATTTACAGCCTTAAACCGGCATAAAGTAGCACTTGGTAGTAGGATCGATCTATGTTAATTGTTTTAAAAAATAATCGAAGCAGGCCCATTAAAACCCTAATTACAATCACAAAAGGCCTACCAAAATATATGCAGATGGAGCCCATCCATCAAAACTTCCATCACCCCCGACTTTATCGTTTAATTACAAGATTGCCATTTTGGTCAGTCACAGCAACCACGTTGCGTTTCGTCTCGCAAAAACGGAATCGAATCTAATTCTAATCTATCAAAAAAAAGAAAGGAATAAACGTTACCTTTCAAATTTGGTAGAGAGATAAAAAAGCTCCTCCTCCTCAGCCTAGCCTTTTGAGTTCTCCATCCCTCTCCAATTGATTGCGCATTGTCACTGTTGAGGTTGTTGAGCACCTACACGATAGGTACAAGGACAGAGAGTTCCTCTTATATTTAACCTGCTCTATCGTCTACATATTTAGAGAGAGAAGGTAACTGTACATTTCTAGAGAGAGAAAGTGACGTGCTCCGATGGGGAGTTCAGGTCAGGGGCAGAGCAACTATGATCTATCGTTTAAGATCCTGCTCATCGGAGATTCCGCCGTCGGCAAGAGCAGCCTGCTCGTCAGTTTCATTTCCAACGTAGTCGACGATCTTTCCCCTACCGTAGGTATTTATCCGCTCTCATTCATCGCGTGAAGTCTAGTCAAGTTGTGAGCTAAGCTGTCAGATTCATGATTTATGCAAATTCATTTCAATTTCGTTGATTTTTTTTGTTGAATTTGATCCTGGATTTGTTTGTTTTTGTGATTACTGCTGGACTGATTCGTCGACGTTGATGCAAGCGGGGATTTCGGTTATTGTTTCTTTACTTGTTGTAGATAGTTAGATATTGGAGCTATTTTGGTAGCGTAGAAACCGGCTCAAGTGCTGTTAGCATTCTAGTTTTAGATTAAATTAGGCATGAATTGTCGATCAGTTGGCTTGTTGTTTGTATCTTGTTTCAGGTGTAGAGTACATTTGGCATGAGTAACCAGCAATTTAGATTTGGTCAAATTATTTCAACTTTACTTCATTGGGTGTTGTCATTTTCATGCAACCTCCGGTGAGATTTATATATATTAACAATGATATTAGGCACTACACATGGTGTAAATGCTGCATTAAAAAATATGCAAACCTTGGTGTTGTCGAGGTAGATGTTTGAAATTCTAAACCACTAACATGAGTGGAGGGATAGCCGAAATCTTATGGCTAGAACACTAGGAATATTAAGCTGTTCAACTATGAGCCCTCCTTATTCATTAATAGTTTTTTAATATACAAGTTAGAATTCACCGACCTTATGGTTTATTTGAATCTTTAAAAATTAAGGGTCTCCAAATTACTCATATGATTATAACTGTTGTGTACTTCTGTTTTATTGAAAATCTAGGTGTGGATTTTAAGATCAAGTTTCTCACTGTTAGTGGGAAGAAACTGAAGCTTACCATTTGGGACACAGGTAATATCTTTGTAGCAATCTTGGCTTTACTCAATCAATTTTTAAAGGAATTATAAGTAATTTTCATGCTTCTGTTATGTTGAGTCCATGATTAAGATGTATGATGACAATGCTTCTGTCATTTTGCTTCTCAACAATGAATTTACTATGTCTTTTGCAGCTGGACAAGAAAGATTTAGGACGCTAACAAGCTCATATTATAGAGGTGCTCATGGAATCATTCTCGGTAAGCGATGAATGAACCAAGAAAGTTTAATGAGTTTTACCTGGTTGAGAATATTGAGATGTTCTGTTATTGAAATGGGAAATGGCCTGATTTTTTTTCACCAAAGTGGTATGCACCTGATTCGGCCAAATTATAAATGTATCTCTTCGGGGTTTTTTTTACATACCACTCTTCATGTCTCTCCTAGTTTAATCCCAACCTATGACACCCGGTACTATATTACAGTCAATCACTCCTATGACCCCTTCTGGAAATTGGCACTTTTAAGTTGGAGCAAATGCAAATTCTGATTGAGAAAATTTCCATTTTCTTCTCATTTGAAAGAGAAAGATAGTTTCCTACAGTATACACCTTCCATACTTTTAATCTGCTACATTAGCTTTGTGTTCTTACAGATCCTCTTGTTCTCAATATTCTTATGTAGAAAATCTTTAGCTTTTGATGTCTCACCAATTCAATCGGTTAACTTCTCATTGTAGTTTATGACGTTACAAGGAGAGATACATTTACAAACTTATCTGATGTATGGGCTAAGGAGCTGGAGCTATACTCCACCAATGAGGATTGCTTGAAGATGCTTGTTGGGAATAAAGTCGATAGGGTTAATCCTCGTCTCGCTTCTTTTTATCCTTTTGCTTTACTTTTATGCTCGTGAAACATTATTCAAGGCACAAATGTTATTTTACCACTCTGATGTAAATAGCTCTCACATTCCATTCACTATTGTACGCTAGTGTAGTTCAATGTTCTTAACGAGCACATACCTAGATGGTGTTGCACAATTGGGCACAGATACAGATCACGCTTCTAGAGGGCTATATATTAGCCTACATAGGATGTCTATGATTTAATTCCAATTGTATTCGTCTGTTGCAAGAAACTCAGCTGGTCTGTGCTGTCTGTTAAAACAACTTTGTCACATTTTCTGTCTAACCAAGTGCTTATTTTTTACGTTAAGGAATCTGAACGAGTTGTAAGCAGGGAAGAAGGGATGAGTCTTGCGAAAGACCTTGGATGTCTGTTCTTGGAATGCAGCGCCAGAACTCGAGAAAATGTTGAGCAATGTTTCTCAGAACTAGCATTGAAGGTTTACATGCATTACCATCCAAAGATAACATGACCTATTTCATTTTATTTAGAGATATAGTTAACTGTCTCGTTTTTCCCATTTTCCTCAGATAATGGAGGTGCCAAGGCTGCTCGAAGAAGGATCAACAGTGAAGAGAAATATCTTGAAACAGAAACAAGAACATCAGACACCCCCCAGTGGTGGTTGCTGCACGTAGAATCACAATGAGATGATGCCAGACAACATTTCACATGCTTTCTAAGCGGCGGGTTCATATGTTCACAATGTGTAAATGATAGTTTGCTTCTTTTCCCTCTACTGCTTCTGGGTATCACTCTGTGTATGTGCTGCTGTTTATTGTAAAACTGTTAACACTTGTAAAGCTGTTGATCACTTTGGTGTTCTGATCTATATTAGTCCGGTTGAGGATACACCTAAATCAACGGTTCCGTCCTGATATTTGGTTTTAATGCATATTACATGATGAGCTGATGTAGCATGGTGAAGATAACATAAGCAGCATAAGGGCTGAAATATACAACTAATATGTTTTAATAGGACGAGCATTCATTTGCAAGCGAAGATTAGTATTTCTAGTTTCCAAAAGCATAGATAGATTAAATATGGGGTTTGCCTCAGACAAGAAGCAAAACAAAAACACAGATTCTGACAGCTTTGTTCTTTTATGTTGACAGTTAGCAAAACAAATTTTATACTTAAAAATGAGCAATGCAGCATCAAACCTACAGTATAATTCTCTCCTACATCTTGGTTACAGTTAAAACACAACACGGATTGACAGGAAAATTCTTCAGACAGGGCAACGCAGGGGAAGAGGGAAGGTGGCTAGCAACAACTGTAATATAATGATGAAAACACTTGAAAGGCTATGAGAGGGGAGAAGAATCGCATCAAACCAAAATCAGATCGTGTCATAGGGGGTAGCAACATTTCATAGGGGGTATACATTTTCATCTATTGAACTCAATGGTGACCCTAGTAATTCAAGTTAGTAAGTTGCACTAGAAAATCCTTTATATGCAATGCAGTAGAGGGTGCCATCATAATTTCTAGGCCTGCTGGCGAAGTAGAGCACCTTGAGCCTCTTCCAGAATGCTCCTAGTTTCAGTTCCAGCATCAGCAAGTTCAGCAGGAGTCTGTCAAAATTACTCATTAATTACTTTGATATCAAAAAAACTAAGATTGCAGAAAATAGATTTTCAACTATATATTGACCTTCCCATATAGATTTGTTGTACTTGGAGAAGCTCCATATGAAAGCAACAACCTTACAACATTGGTGTACTCTCCTCTAGCAGCATGGTGGAGAGGCTAATATTGAGAAGGAAAAAAAGAGGTTAAAAGATCATAAAACAACTTGATCCACATATCATTCTTTTCGAGCTAGAACAAGACTAAAAGATCGTACACTATTACACTGCAAATAAGCATGATAACACTAAGATATACTCACCGTGTCCCCTTCCATATCAATAGTCTCCAACATTCTGTTCACACGGACAGGATCATTAGCAGAGCTTAGAAGTAGTTGGGCAATTTCCAGATAGCCTGCAAAGTGGTTTAAGAAAGCAGAAATAAAGAGACACCCTAAGGAGCATGATGGCAATATGAATACAGTAAGCAATAAACTCACCTCCAGCACAAGCATCATGCAAGGGAATTGCTCCATCCTCGTCCTTTGCTTCCATGTTAGCTCCTCTTTCCAACAAAAACTGTATAGTGCCCCATATTATAATTTGGTAATTGCAAGTTATAGCTTCCAAAAACATCCTTCTCTGTGGGAATAAGGGATTTTCACTCTAACCATATAGTCATAAGTTATTGTTTAACCTGGACACAATTCAAATGGCCAAAGAGGCACGTGAGATGAAGAACAGTATCACCATCTTCCACTGGTTCATCAATGTTACCATCAAAAGCATCTGAAAATGTCAATAAGGTTCGAGAGTCAGAACACAAAATAACCTCAACCAAATTTATCATAGAAAGTATAAAATGTTCTCAGTCAGAGGGCTCGCTAACTCAAGTGATACACACTCAGACTAGCAGCTAGCCATTGGTTTTGATCTTGCTGCTTAGAAACTTGCCACATATTTTAAAAACATAACAAAGAAAATATATCTGTTGACAAGCACATTCTTTCCAGAATTCAGTTAGTAAAACTATGAGATTTGCATACAAACAAATTTAACAGTTGCGAATACACAAGCAGCACCGCACAATATGTGGTTATGTTCCTAATGTGCTTTATGAATTAACAAATGAGCAATCAACACATCTAAAAAGCATTGATAACAGAGCTGATCGATCGAACCCACCACAAAAAGTCTATCCATGGTTACAAACTCAAGTTATGGTATCCTAGAGGGTGATTATTAGATTTCAACATCACAATTCCATATAAAGTTCTTGGTCATATAACATGCAGCAACTGAATTTATAGATGTAGTATCGTAATCATTAAGCACAAAGTAGAACAACATAGAACAGATATTAGACAGCGACAGCTAAAGTGTTTCAGAGATCAAGTGAACTCAAGTGAAACTAATAAGTATAATGAAAATAACATCAGCAACAGTGTTCAGTATGCAGGAAGAATCATTTGTAGCACAACCTTAGGATTAGGTTTAATTAGTCAAAAACCAAAAGGCAGGACCATAAGCATTAAATCTCATCCTCCATATATAATACAAACCACATACATTCCTCTATCTCTAAAATCGGGCATCCTCTTCTGAAAATCTAGATGGAACCTAATGTTTCCAGGCTCTACGCCGGTAGGAGAAATGAACAAAAAACCAAAAAAGGTGCGATTGTAAGAGAGTAGAAGTTACCTAGGGCTTGGCGTAGGGCGTCGAGGTTGCCAGACTCGGCGGAGGAGGCGAGGGGACGGAGGTGAATAGGTATATCGGAAAGATCGATGTCTTCGGCGTAGTCGACACCTTCTTCCTCGAAGAGAGCGGCGCCGTCTTCGTCGTCATCGCGTCGTCCATCAGCTACCGCCATCTTTGAAATGATTCCTCTGCAACAACACAGCGGTTACAAAATAAGTAGGGATTTTTAGGCCCAATACCCAAGGCCCATGATACCTCCATTACCAATTTTCATAAAGTAAGCTTTTTTATGGAAATAAGTTTAACATTTAATAACAGTAGACCTTTAATTGAGTCCAAAACATCAAATTAATTGTTTCCAGCATTCTACTTTGATTTAGATTTCCCTTTTCGTTGGTGAAAGTAAATATTCGAAAAACTAAATAAAAAATGGCGATATATATGCATTGACATTGGAACCTGTTAAATAGTCTGTCTCACAAAATTTGATTTGTACGTAACACTAGCATATCTCATAAATCGTTGGCTATATTAATAAACAGCTGGTTGTTACGCAATAAAAGGTGAGTTGAGGAGGCAGGAGCACCTCTATTAAACAAGTGGAGTACTGTATGACACTTAATTTGGCTCATCATTCTGTGGGTGGCAAGGATCCGAATTAAGCTCAACCCCAACAATTATTTTAAGGGCACTTTATGTATCAAAATGCACAGGAAATTAGTATAGTATATTAATCCAACCTCTCATTGGTGCACTCATTATTCTTTATTAAATTATCGGGATTTGAGTACTATCTACTAACCATAACATTAATTACCTGCGCTGATATATCCATATATTTTTAATCTCGCCACTAATTAAGATTATTCCAGAGTACTTGGGTGTAATTGGATGTAAGTCTTTTGACCACACGGATTTTACTTCATTAATGAAGAAATACTCTCTAGCGCTTTTTTTAGTGATTTTTGCTTATTAAAATACTCCACACATAGTACTTACAAAAGAATACTATCATTTTCTCAAATCCAATTAATCATAGCATAATAATAATTACTAAAGATAAGATTAATCAAATTAAATTTAAAAAAAATTCTAACAATCTATGAAAATAAATACTAAACAATACTTTGTAGATCCATGTATAAGATTAGATGAAGTGGAATTAGAATAGAAGCTCAAATCAATAGGCTAGGGTTCATAAATTTATTAGCCGATACAATTCAATCATGTTACCGTTTGTTTAGGGGCCTTAACTTCATGCAAAACGTCAATAATTTAATTTGAACTTGTGTGTGTGTGTGTCTGTTTGAGAGAGAGAGAGAGAGAGAGAGCAGGAAGCATGTGCATGTTAGCTTTTAGTTGTGGCGAGTGACGAGTGCCTAATAACAGCAGTGTAGTGGGCAAATGATAAAGAAAAGATTAAATTTACAAGGTGGAGTAACATTCAATGTGATCCCCAGAAAACATGGATTTCTTTGTTTGGAAAAATATTGTGGGAATATAACTACCCATCACGTGGATACATTTCAATCCAGTCGCATAGCATATTTCTTAATGCCTTTCATATAACAATGTATGACAGTATGAGACTATGAGTAGTTAACCGAATTTTATGTGACTAATATGTAATTCCTTCTACGAAAATATGTCCCGACGTTCTCCCTCCTTAAACATATTAATTTATGTTACGTTCATTTAATCTTTTCTCCATGAAAAAAAAAACTGAATTTTCATTTAATTGGATATATACATTGCTCTCTCACGAGTCACGGATCAAGGATATATGGGAACACTTCATTACATATATTTACGTAGTATCTGAGGAAATATATCACCAGTCCCACAACAATATACTACAAAATTACTAAAATTTAGATTTTTCTGAAACTTTAATTAAGGCTTACAACGGCTGGGAAAATTTGTAGACATCGTTTAGTCACAACCCTGAAACGTTATTGATATGAGTCATATGACTTATTCGGCGACACTAAGTTTGGATTGTGGTTATCTCTAAAATATACTTTCAATATTTACTCGTACAGAATGTTAGTCAAAATAAAATCATACTAGTAGTATTTAATAAAGAAAACATAAAAAAAAATTATGTAAATATGCAATGAAGGAAAAGGATTAGCTAGATATATATACTGCAGAGTTTATATCACATGGCTGACATCTATATATATAAAATAGTTGTGTAGATTAACAGAATTGACCTAATTCCCTAGTGGTTGTGTGTGGACCTGAGATAGTGCAGCTTATCATAATCACTAAAACCTTGTAATTTAGGTAATGCTGACAACTATTAATTTATGACTTGTAACTTTCACGTTGTGTGAACAAAATGCATACCATACGATTAATTAATAGTAGTAGTATTTGCGAATTTTACTAATACTAAGGTAGGCTAGGTGATTGTAAATGAAGATAATAGTGTTTGAAGAATGCAAAAGAACATGTATACTTAAAAGTGGTAAATATATATAAAAGAATCAACTACATTTATGAGCATATGAATATTGAATAATGGCAACGAATTTCACTACTTTTCATGTGAAATTTGTAGAATGAAAAGTAAAAAATAAAAAAAGAATGGATACAACAAATTAAATAAATCTATATTCTAGTTAATAATGGCAGTGAATCAATGGCGAAGCAGCGAAGACTATGACTTGTTCCTTTGCCGGAAAAGGAAACTTAGATTCCGGTTGATCATCTTCCGGTGCCGGAAGATTGAGATCTAAGGATAAGAGACTCCTCGCCTTCTTGACTCCATGATTGGCCGGAATGGGCCTATGGCGGCGCATGTGGCCGCCCAAGGCCTGGCCGGAGCCAAACTCGGCGCCGCATATGGAGCACTCGTGAACCCTAGTCTTGCTCGGGGACGATGCCGATCTGCAGCTTGAGATTTGAAGTGAGAGATCCGTGGTGTCATCCATCAAGGGCTTCTTGTGGCTGGCGCGGTGGCCGCCAAGAGCTTGGAAGGATGAGAAACACTTGCTACACGTTTTGCATTGGTAGGCCTCCTCGGCCGGTGGTGGTGATGATCTCCCTTTGGCTAATAGGATTAGACAATTAGCCATATCTTCCTCCTCCTCATCATGTGCGGAGTGGGAAGGGGAGACGTCGCTTATAACGCTGAGTGGGGAGGCCGAGCGCGGCCGCTTGCTCCTCTTCCCCTTGATCATAGTACTAACTTCTTGCAGCATCATCATGGCTTTTGGTTGAATGGAAATGATGAAAAAGAGTTGCTATATATAGAATATGAGAAGAAGGAAAGGTGAAAATGTTCACTTATGATGAGGTTCTTCCTTTCTTGCAGTGGCAACTTAAGATGGAATAAATAAGTGTAGTAACGTGAACAAGTGAGATACAGAAACATGAATATTATAGTATATGGGTGTGGTTGTTTGTGATGGTAATGGAGTGAGGGAAGGAGTGAGAATCGGTTGGCTTTGAAGCAAACCCATTACTTTTTGGGAACGATTCCTTTCCTTGTGAAGAATTGGAGTGCAATCCTGGCACCACAGAATTTGCGCTACCTTCACCACTTCTTCTCTTCTTTCCTTTATTTTATTTTATTTTATTTGTTATACACTTTCTAATGTGAATGCAGACATATTCATAGCTCCATTTTTATACTACTATTAAATTTGTCCTTCCAACCAATTTATTAGTGTTTACAATTCCTAGCTGTAAGTGTTGCAGGTTCACATCTTCAACTAATGATTGCATTTAAAGTCAGATAATTAGGATGCGTTTAAATAAGACAAATGAAGATTATAACTTATAAGAAAGGCAGGATTAATTTTAGTGGTTTACAGTTACACTCTAAATACGTTGAATTTTGAATGTAAAATTTGATCCTTTTCCAGTAAGGCAATAAGGCAACAACTATACCTCATGATTCCTCAATTTTAATATCAATGTCAATATGTTATTATGCATTTAAACTGACACTTGTATATGGTAATATGAGAGACATATAATTTAACTATATAGTTACGTTTAATTAAAAATAATATCAGAAGAAAATAGGCATATAATTAATTAGTCTACTTTATTAATTATAGGAACAAAAATTATTTGCGCAGTTGCCATGCACTTACAATATTGGTATAACATTACTTATAGTGCCGATGAAAAATAGTACTACAACAATATAGTTACTTAAATCCCTAATGACGACTTTACCCAATGATTAGAGTTGGTAAAGCATGGAATAATTGCACGTTCACTTTGTGTTTGTGGCACCCAGGAATATCAATTATTTCCCTGCTCTAGAAGACTTAATTTCGTAACAAATATGCGTGTCACACACAACACCCAGACTTAGTTGCTAGATTGCTAGATGCTAGAAATATGTAGCATCCCAAGGCGTAAGTTTGTGTAACCCATTATATACCTAACATTAGAGCATCCGCAACGCTGCCTCGTTGCGGTCTCGGTCTCGACGAGACGAGATGTCTCGACGCCCGACGCGTTCGGAAGAGGCCGGCCTCGAGCTGGCGAGACGACGCGCGCGGCCGCGTGGCGCGCGCTAAGCGATGGCGTGACGCCCACTCGCCGGCCCACTCGCCGGCCCGCGAGTGGGCGTCGGAATCATGACGTCATAAATTTATTTATTTTTAAAAAAAAATTGAAAATTCGAAAAAAAAATTGTAAATTTTAATATTTAATTATGTATTTTTAATTATGTATTTTTTAATCATGCATTTTTAAATTTTTTAGGCCTTTAAATTGTAATTTTTATTTTATTTAATTATATTATTTTATAATTATGTATTTTATAATTTTTTAGGCCTTTAAATTGTGATTTTATTTTATTTAATTAAGTGTGTTTTTATTAATTGAATTTGTTGGAAATAAAAATTAAAAAATGAAATTGAATGAATAGTTAAAAGATGGATAAGAGATGGTTAAGAGATGGAGGGATGCAGGTGTTGTCTCTTAGTTAAGAGATGAGCTGAAAAGTACAGTGGGACCCATGAATAGTTAAGAGATGAGACGGTTAAGAGATGGATAAGAGACAGCGTTGCGGATGGCCTTAGCATCGAGAATGCACTTCTAAACTTAATTTCTTTTAGCCCAATTAGTTTGCTAAATCTACTGTAAAGTGTTACACACGTTACACAATTTTAGGCCTTTAGCCCATTCAACTAAAAAATGTACTCCCTCCGTCCCGGAGTATTAGACTCACTTCTTTTGGGCACATGATTTAAGGAATTGATATTTAAATAGTTAAAGTGGAGAGAGTAAAGTATGAGAGAGGGAAAAAGTAGGGGAGAGAAGAGAGAAAAAAGTAGGTGGAGAATAAAATAAGATAAATGTTTTTTGCTAAAAATGAGTCTAGTATGTTGGGACATCCCAAAAGGGAAAGTTGGTCTAATACCTTGGGACGGAGGGAGTACTAGGTTTTAGTCGTTCACAAAAAATTTTTATCATTTCAATTATTTTTTTACTTATTTTTTATTAATCACATAACTTTTAAACTATGCGAATTAAATCATGCTACAATTCATAATTGTCCAAAGAAACTAATTTCCCAGCAATTACGTGACGCTTATTTGATTCGTGATGGTGTGGATTAAAGCGGAGCTCCAACCCCATTTCCGCGCCACAGTGATCAGTTGTGAACTGCAATCGTAAATCGAATAATTAGTTTGGCTTCCGCGTGCCATCACCAATTTCACCAAAAATTAGTATTGTGGGATAACTGTGACTATAATATGTTAGGGTTTGATTAACATGGTTTAAAAATCTAAAGGTGGCACTAAAGTCAAATAAGTACTCCTAACAGTTATGATTTAAAAATAATTTTATATTTAACAAAATTACTACTCCATAATTTTAAAATTGACTAATATTTGTATATTGAAATGCGAAAGGGTCAACTGTTCCATTTTGATGTGGCCGAAAGTATTTTTAAAATATTTAATGACCATTACTTAAAAACATTATCTATATATATTGAGAACATGTATTATAACTTATTTTACGCGCAGCAAATTTCTCAAATTGGATTCCCTCCATTGTCACTGACCACAATTTTACACCAAAAAGAAAGTATGTGGTGTATTAGTGTGATCATTAGTACAAAAACAATCAATTATAAAGCTATTGATACTATAACATACTCTAATAATCAAAAGCGCATCCCTCCATTATTATTTAAGTTTCGGATATAAAATAGCAAAAATAGGAAGCCGCAAAAACTAATGATTCACCACTCAGAAACATGTTGATATTTTGGGCGGTGGGCTCTAATAATTTGAAGTTATTTATTTGAGAGAGATATTATTCTTGGCGTATATTGCGATTAATTATAACTATACTCTACGAGTGTGCTGAGGGCACGTAACTGTCTTCTCTGCCAGCATATATATTTCCATCTAGTAAGTAAAGCATTTATTTTTATTCTTTCCTTTTCCTAAAATTAAAAATAAATTATAAAGAAATGAAGAATATATAGCGTAAAGCCCCAATTTTTGAAGAATATAAACATATACTAACGGAAGGAAGAACAAACACACATGTTGGTGAAGTATACTAAACTTTCCATCTTACGTTAGTTTGTACACTAGTTATTTTTTTATTTTTTTTCAATTGCCAGTGGCGTAAGAGGCGGCGATTGACATTTGCAGTGTCTTAAATTATCATAATTAAGGAGCTTCCTTCTGAAATAGTTTACAGAAATTCTTTAATTTAATTTATTTTTCAAGTAAAATACACAGTTTGGTGGCGATGGATCTCTTTTCTGTTTGTTATAATTAATGAAGTTAAAGGAAAGTCTATTACTTTCGCATGATTATGATACTTATGTAATGAATTGAGATAAATTGGATAAACTGTCGATATATATTTTAACTCTAAGCACAAAAGAGGTCAAAAACCTGTGGAGGAACATTTTAAAAATAGTGATACTGACGCCTAATATTACAAAAAAATTTATAAAAATATTTCTTCCAACGTTGAACTTGACATATAATTTCACGAATTAAATAGTTGTTGAATTTTTTCCAAAAAAAACATAATATGGTAACATTTCATTTGTTATTAGATTACATAAGATATGATTACCACTAAAAAATGTTAATGATATGATTACAAAATCTCTAAAAGCCAGATATGATTATTATATGGTTATTCATTTCATTTTAATATAATTATTTTTTTATTGCCAGTGGAAACTATTAAAGTTTGTGATAGTCATTTTGGTCAAAGTTTGGTCCTATGGGGTTAATAGTCATTTTAATAATCAAGTTTGGTCAAATTTTAATTTGTCTCACAAAATTTAAATTGAAATATTAAATTATGAAGTTTCAACTTTTCTCAATTGTCTCATCTATATACAAAGTTTCATCTTATAATGATATTCAAAATGACGTGTTTCATAAAATTAAGTAGTTATTTGTTTATTTTCCTTTCTTTTATTTTTTATATTCTTATTTTAATGTAAAATGTCAAACATCATCAAAATATGACATTTTGTGAAACTAAAAGAAAAACGATACATTGTATATAGATGAGATAATTGAGAAAAATTGAAACTTGAAACTTCATGATTTAGTATTCCAATTTTAAACTTCATGGAATGGACCATAGTTTGACCAAATTTCGTGATTTAAATAACCATTAACGCGATTTAGAAATATAATAGCATGCGTATATCTGTAAATAGTTACGTATTAAAATAATACTACAAAATCTTTTGAGTCATTTCAAGCTATTCAAGTAAATTACCAATATTAAAGTAGTTTGGAGATGCAATTTATCTCGGTCTGTTGGATGCATCCCCTAATTTTATAGATTCAGTCGCTATGATTAATCTTGACATGCGGAAGTAATTTGTTTGGAAGATGAGGAATGTTTGATTGAAACTGCTCAACTTAAAAAAATATATAGTCCACTCCGTATTATTATTATTATGCATACCCGGCTAATTATGAATTGGTTGACTAATATATTCAACTCAGAGGTACGGTTCGGAACCGCCGGTTCCAGTTTCGGAAATTGCCGAACCGGAACCGAACTGTGAGGGTGTTTCGCGGGTTCCGGTTTTGAACCGGTGTTTTTCGGAGGTTTTTTTTTTTACAGTTTTTCACGGTTCCGAGCCGTCGGTTTTCGGCAGTTTTTTACAGTTTCGGCTTGGTTTCATGGTTATTCGGCAGTTTTTTACAGTTTCGGCTTGGTTTCATGGTTATTCGGCAGTTTTTTACCGTTCCGATTTAGAACCACCCAAAACCGACAGTTCCGGCACGGTTTCAGTTCGGAAATTTTTGAATCTGAACCGAACCACGGTTCTAAAATCGACGGTTTTGATTCGGAAAAATTCTCATGGTTCCGGTTCGAAACCGTAACCACTGGTACGGTTTCACGATTAACCGCCGGAACCGTTAACCTTGGGCACCTCTAATTCAACTAATGCATACACGGGTACCAGGTGACATGTCACATATGTGCACACTCATCATAACTGTTGTTCGAATTGAGAGATGAAATAAGAGTGGGATTTAGTATGAGATAAGTTAAGATATGTTTTGTGATTTAGTATGAGATAAGTTAAGATATGTTTTGTGAAAGATTAATATGGTGTTGAATTTTATGTTGTTGCTTGGTTGCCTAAAATTGCATGGAAGATAATTTTAATAAGAGGTGTGGTTGATTCGAGTAATAATAACTAAGACTAATATCAATTTAAGTTTAGTTATCATAATAAATAGGACTAGATGATAAGAAAATGTATTCTTTAATTCTTATTAATATAATAATCATTACTTCTATTAGCAGGGAGATTAATAAATAGTTGTATTTGAAATGGAGTATAGATGAAATAAACTCATCAAAATCCCAGCCCATCATCATTACTAGTTACAAATATAAAAAAAGAGAGAATCAATCGGAATCTCCTGGCCCATAAAGGTACAAATCCCGGTTGTTACGAGTCTGCAAGGGTCTAGCATTTTCCTCTGCGTACTGTCAAATTAAACAAAACCCATAAATATATACTCTATAAAATCAAATTAGGAATAATTCAAAAATCTTACATCATGAACAGCTTCTCTCAGCAACCTAACTTGTTTTCTGGAAACGGTCTTCACCTAAGGTCGTTAAAATGATCGATAATGATATTCAATTTCCACATTTTAAATTATGAATTAGGAAAAACAAGAGTAGTAGACCTTTTTATTAAGGGTCCAAATAACTCCTTCTGTACATGGAGGGGTTGTGAGTGACCCCAAATATCTGTAAAATCTTTCGCTACCAATTTGTATATCGTTGGGGTCCATCATTCCCAGAGCACTTTCGTCGTCTTTGTTATCAACAATCGAGGATATATTTGACATTATCTGTGAATTTTGATACGAATAGATATTGAGATTAGAAAAATTAAATTATTAGTAGTAGTTAGTAGTACCTTGGAAAGAATTGGATCAGGCGTTCCGATCTTGTACAAGATTCCAACGACGGCTATCCTATTTTTCAGATTAGGATTTGTGCTTAGGTGCACCAAATGCAGCTCCATGTCGTACCTGTTGTTAACAACCATCAATACTAGATGAGGCACGTACTAATGTGGAATTCTGGTGTACATCGATAAACCCTCACACAGACATTTATATATTTACAAGAAAGTACCTTCGGCCGTTGATAGTGTGCTCTGAGGGAGAGTGCCAATGGGCGTACCGGAGAGGGTAATTGATGCCGTTGATGAATAGTGATCCAGCGCCACCACTCCACTCAATCTGCATCAACATAAATATGCTTATCCTTTCATCTTAAACATATCAATATCTAGTGATTAATCTTACTTGTATATCATGCCCTCTATTCTTCAAAATTGCATTACCAACTTTGTAGTAAACCTTAGTATTTTCCGTCTTTGAAATTATCTTTACTCTTTTATCTGAAATATCTATTGGAGATTGCAAATTGCCATTGTTGCATGCACCCCATTCTTTCTTTAGTTTTCCCCAATTTCTTGGACCCTTTTCACTTTTTGCCCAATAATCAAACTCCCTTTCATCCTCTGAAACCAGAAAAAATAAATTGTCACAATCAAAATAAAAACAATGGTTGAGAATTCTAAGAGGAAGGTGATTTGCATACATACCTACTTCTTGAGCATTGCAAAACAGAACAATGCAAGAAATAACAAGGGGGGCTAGAATGTAGAGAGATGTAATTCTACTCTCCATTTTCTCTCTCTTTTCTTGTATCTTTGTGATAGAAAAAATATTTGCAGATGGGATGATGATTAGGTGAGGTTATGTGGGTATATAACAAGAAAAATAATTGAATTTGGTTGTACGTCGTGCTGAAATGGAAATTATCTGCATGTTTCTTCAAAGTCGGTGTGTATCATAATGTGAAACTCGATTAGGTATATACTCTCTCCGTCCATTATCCACTATTAAATGTCTTTTTTTTCCTTTTTTATCAATCCACCAATAAATATCTCATTTTTTTTCTATAATATTTAGCAAATGAACCTCACATTAGCTAATTCATTCACCCATAAAATCAAAATATAAAATTAGGAGCACATTCTATTAATTTTTTTCCACCCCTTTTTTTTACAAAAATGATTGAGAGACATTTATTCATAGATTGAGAGAGTATTAATAAATCCGCAGTACCAACAAATTACCAATATCTTTTTTAGGTAAAGAATAATAGAATTTGATACTACGTACTCCCTCCGTCCGCGAATAGGAGTCCCGTTTTTCCATTTTAGTCCGTCCACAAATAAGAGTCCCGGTTCACTTTTACCATAAATGGTAATAAGGTCCCACATTCCATTAACTCATTCCACTCATATTTCATTTATAACTAATATATACAAGTGGGACCCCTATTCCACTAACTATTTTCCATCTACTTTTCTTAACATTTCTTAAAACTCGTGCCATTGAGAAATGAGACTCCTAATGGTGGACGGAGGGAGTACCTCGTATGTGTCGTTTCCTTCACTAAAAAAAAAGAAATGGAGTACTATGTTCTGTTTTCAAGAAAGTTATGGGTGGCCGGGCTAGCAATTTTTTTATTCGTACCTACTAGCTACATTGCAGTAATTGGAGAGAAATGTGAATAACGACTCAAATTTTCTATGGAAAAATATGGTGAAGAGTGATTACAAAATTATTTACTATGGAAAAATATGGTGAAGATCGATCACCAATTACTCATTAGGCAAATATTTTGATAGAAACGGAAAATTGGTGCATTAATGGTCAACAGAATATAAGGATCTCAACATATTTATATTGAATTTGTGGCAAAAGTCAAAATCAAAGTACTCCATCATCTCTTAGCTTGCATCATTTCATTTTGCAACATCTCATTGTACTATCACACGTTTTCAAAATTTGCTAGATTCAGTCGAAATGTAATTTGGCTATGTCAATGGTGGTATTAGAGTAATATAAATCGTGCATCATCATTCCCTTACGTTTGTTCCATTCGTCTCTATAGTGATTATTTATTAGCTCATTTGTTTCGATTATATAGTGATTTAATGAAATGGCATGCAATATTTGTCTTTAAATGAGATCATGGAGGGTCACACGCAATGGTAATTAGATGTTATAATTAATGTATGGAACATTAACTGTATATTGAGAGACCAATTTTGGACTGTGGACTGTGGTCTGTGGATATTGGTAATAAATTGATCAATATATAAAGAATGAGTTTTGAGAAAGTAATCTAGGCATTTTACTAGCGGCAATTACATTATACGATGAGAATAACTTAATTATAACTAATAACGAAATAAATTATAATACCATTGAAAGCAACTTAGCCAACATTTTTATAAGCGGCAATTACATTATATAATTTCATCCATTTATATGGCAGATGGTCATAGGGAAGTTTTCCAAATAAAGAACAAAGAATTAATGTACTTCCATGATCAAATTAGCCGACATTTTATAAGCGGCGGTTACATATAGAGAATTATGCATCTAATTCAAATCCATGGGCAGTAGTGATAGGAATTAACCGAATATTAGGGCTTTTGATCAAGAAAAAATGTTTAGTGGACCTTCACACCAAAGTTGCTTTATCCCCGATCAATTAATTTTTGACAAATTAAAATATAAATAGCTCACATCCAATTAAATATATCAACTTAATTTTAGAAGATATTCATTAAACCACTTTTATGAAATATTGCATAATTTTAAAATATGGAATTTTCCAAAAAAAATTTCCTTCTATATAAAAATATATTTATACACTTATATAGTTATAATTTAATTTTTATTTTCATATTAAGTTACTAGTAAACATATAACCGTTTAAATGCACTAAAAAAAGTAGAAAACGAAATTATGGTCATTCTTTTTATAAGTGTACTTTTCAGTTATATATACATTTTTATACATAAATATATAAGAAAAGGAAGATTATAACTTCAAATTTTAATAAAAGTAACAAAGTGTTGTATGATTAATATCTGCATAAGTCTCCAAGCAAATTCAAATGAAAGCAACATTCAGTCTTGATTGGACAAAATTATTTTATACTTTCTTGGTTTCCTAAAAGTTGGAATTTTTAAAAATGGCACATATTTTAATTCAAAATTGATAAAGTAAGAGAATGGAAGAGAAAAACGAATAAAATAAGAGAGATGAAAAGGAAAAGAAGTGAAGAAAATGGAAAGTTTCTATTTATTGAAAACAGCCTAAAAAGTGAAGACTGAAGAGTTTCTATTTTTGGGAAACAGATGAAAGTATTTTTTTTAATCCAATATGTGGAAATGATGTTTGTTAAATTTAGCTTAGTCCCGCCAATCAATTTATAAATAAAATCTTTATCATGCACTAGTACAGTAGTACTTATCTTTTTATCTTATTTCTGATATTAGAAGTTGTCGACTCAAAAATGAAAAATTTGGCTATATATAGGCTAACATATCTAAATTTGGCAACGTTGCCATACCGCACATCTCGACTGCCTCAGGTGTGTGGGAACAAAATGGTGAGAAAATAGATCAAGCTTTGGCTTGTTTAATTACGTAGAATTATTGGAAAAGACCTATTTGTGTTGCTCTGTTTTTGGTTTGGATCCACGGTGCGATAACATCTGAGGTAAACTACCACACATCATGCACGAGTGTTGTTCCTTTATTCCTTCACTACTTAGGAACATTGTTCAAAATTCAAATCCATCTTCAGCTTAGGCTGCTTTGCCTTAGCCTTTGTACAAATTAATCCACTCATCACCGTGTAATCTTTAACGTGATTATGAATTCTATACTTTCTTCATCAAGATATTCATTAATTCTATTAGCGGGGGATTAAGTAAAAGATGAATTTGAACTATATTAAAGAAACTCATCAAAATCATTACCACTATTATGTTTACATGTGTCAAACTCATAATCAGTTGGAATCCCCTGGGCCATAAAGGTACAAATCCCGGTTGTTGTGAGGCTGCAACGGCCTAGCATTTTCCTCCGCGTACTGTCGAATTAAACAACAAAACCATAAATATATACTCTATAAAATCAAATTGGGAATAATTCAAATCTTACATCATGAACAGCTTCTCTCATCAACCTAACTTGATCTCTGGAAACAGTCTTCACCTAAAAGTCGTTAAAATGATCGATCAGATATTCAACTTCCATATAAATTATGAAAAATAATGTGGTTTAATAGAAGTTATATGGAGTACCTTTTTATTAAGGGTCCAAATAACTCCTTCTGTACATGGAGGGACTGTGAGTGACCCCAAATATCTGTAAAATCTTTTGCTACCAAACTGTATCTCGTTGGGGTCCACCATTCCCAAAGCACTCTCTTCATCCTTGTTATCAACGATCGAAGATATATTTGCCATTAACTGTGAATATTAATACAATTAATTAGGCACTGAAATTAAATAATTTCTTACTAACAATTTACTATAGTATCTTGTTAGTACCTTGGAAAGAAATTGATCAGGCGTTCCGATCTTGTACAAGATTCCAACGACAGCTATCCTATTTT
Source organism: Salvia hispanica (assembly GCF_023119035.1). Taxonomy (NCBI): domain Eukaryota; kingdom Viridiplantae; phylum Streptophyta; class Magnoliopsida; order Lamiales; family Lamiaceae; genus Salvia; species Salvia hispanica. Next base: position 36,960,828 of record NC_062968.1, on the reverse strand, counting down.
TCAGATTAGGATTTGTGCTTAGGTGCACCAAATGCAGCTCCATGTCGTACCTGTTGGTAACAACCATCAATACTAGACAAGACACATACTAATGTGGAATTCTGGTGTGCATCAACGAACCCTCACACAAACATATTCACAAGAAAGTACCTCCGGCCGTTGATAGTGTGCTCTGAGGGAGAGTGCCAATGGGCATACTCGAGAGGGTAATCGGTGCCGTTGATGAATAGTGATCCAGCACCACCACTCCACTCAATCTGCATCAACATAAATATGCTTATCTCTTGATCTTTAACACATCAATATATAGTATAGTAATTGAATAAACTTACTTGTATATCATGCCCTCTATTCTTGACAGTTGCATTACCAACTTTGTAAATCCTATTTTCCGGCTTTGAAATTATTTTTACTCTTTCATTTGACATATCTATTGGAGATTGCAAAGTGCCATTGTTGCATGCACCCCATTCTTTTTTCATCGTTCCCCAATTTTTTGGACCCTTTTCACTTTTTGCCCCATAATCAAACTCCCTTTCATTCTCTGTAACCAGAAAAAAAAGGTCACAATCAAAATAAAAACAATGGTTGAGAATTCTAAGAGGAAGGTGATTTTGCATACATACCTACTTCTTGAGCATTGCAAAACAGAACAATACAAGAAATAACAAGGAGGGCCAGAATGTAGAGAGATGTAATTCTACTCTCCATTTCTTCTCTCTTTTCTTGATCTTTGTTATAGAAAAACTATTTCTAGATGGGATTATATATGAGAATTCCTGTTAATTAAGAAGTTGAATAATGAGTAGGCGATGTTATGTTAGTATTTATAACACGGAAAATAATTGAATTTGGTTGCGCGTCGTGCTGGACTAGAAATTTCCTCAAAGTTGTCGTGTGTCATAGTGTGAAACTCGATTTAGCTATATAACTATTAATAAACCGGCAGTGACAGCAAATTACCAATATCTTTTTTAGGTAAAGAATAATAGATTATGATACCTCATACGCGTCGTCCTTCACCAAAAAAAAAAGAAAAAGAAGTAACGTATAATCAAGAAAGCTGAGGGTTGCGTTTTTTGTTCTTACCTAACTATGCAATTTTGAGAGAAATGTGAATAATGAATATATTATCCAACATGGGTGGGCCGAGCGAGATACGGGGGCAACTGGAGCGACGAAGGGGGCGAGTCGGGCGACTGATCTGGGGCGTGACTCGTTTTTTTCTAGGCTGAATTCTCTGCTTTTTCTTATTTTAGTATGCAGTCCACCTTTTTTGATCAATCATTTTTACTTTAAATCATTTCAAAAAATATAATATATATACTTTTCATCTTCCCTATATTCCCTGTACCCAAAATAACTCAATTAATAGAATTCATTAAATAATTATCAGCAACTAAATACCGTCAATAATTCTTTTCTACCCTGTGTAAGATTAATTTTTTTTAAAAAAAAATCATATTAAGTGACATAAGTATTTATATTAGGTTTTAAAATACTATAAATAATAGTACTAGTACTACATAACAGAAAAAACTATACTTTCGTATCAAAAACTATACTTTCGTATCAAAAAGCATGCTCTAGATAACATATTTAGTCAGTTAATGCTGGGGTACACGCCCTGTCGCCTCATCGACCCACACCTCGGATTTTAACCTCATCGACCCGGGGCCCTGCGCCACTAACAATATTAATATTATTATCTTTGTTCTTCCATTCGTCTTTTTCTGTGATTATATTTATATAAGCTCGGTTGTTATAATATAACTGTGGATCCGAATATACGATACAGGCAATTCCAAATGGTAAAAGCCAAAGAACCATGAATTGAGTTCGTCATTCATGAAGTTTATTGTTATTAAATTTAATAAAATCGGGTTCAGAAATCATCTAAGTTCTAAGAGCTGACACATGTATGGCATTTTCAAATGAGATAATAAAACTATTTTTGGGCCCAAGAATTTGCAGGCCATTGACCCAACTTTAGGCCCCGAGAATCCGTTCTTAACAATGCCTAGGCCTAGCTGGATTCAATTTCGTCTTGGGCCAAGTCGACAGACCTTTGATGTTCAATTACTAGTCAAGTAGAGTGTGTGATGCAATATCTATAATAATAAAATATTGTAAGTTTGTGGGACACTTTTTATAAGGCTTGTTGGGGGTAATACTTACACCTTGCTTGCAAATTGACTAATTCTCCGTTGTGATATGATTTTGTACCAACAAATTGTCGATTCACATCTGAACTTATTTTAATATTCTATTTGTTCCATTACAAATAAACGTTTTCCTTTTTGAATTGTCCTAATAAAAATAAAACGTTTCATAAAATAGAAACAACTCTATTTCTATTTTTTCTTTTTACTTACTTTACCTTCTCTTCATTAAATCACACTGCATAAAATCACATGCTGAAAATCAAATGTTGCATTTTTATTAGGACGGAGAGAGTATAGTATTGTCAGTTTTTAATTAAACCATTGCGATTTTATTTTTCAGACACTTTTTAAAAGACTTTATAATAGTAGAGTTGGAATACACCTTATATATATCTTGTAACTTTATATTAACGCACCGTAGTTATTCTAATGTGGAATGTGGTGTTTACCCCAAACACTATTCAATCAAATCTAACACTTTATCCTATCAAACTTGGCCAAGATATTTATTCCATTTATTAACATTAGTAACACATCAAAACACCATTTTCATATTTTCTTAACCTCTCTCCACCTTCCTACTTTAATCATGATCACACTCATTTTAACTCGATCGTGACTAATTTCTCTTTCACTCACAAGTCACAGACCACAATGTTGTTTATTTTCATCATTTTCTTATGGTGAATGCTTATGTTGCAGAGATACTGAAAAAAAATCCCTTGATTTGGGTTTGTTAGTTTGATCAAGTGCTTTAGAGCATCCACTATAGGCGCGGCGCGCCGGCCGCCCCCATCGCGGCGGGACGCGTCCGCCCCGGAGGCGGACGATTTTGTTGGGGCGGACGGGCATTCGCCCCGAAGGCGGCGTGGACGAGCCGGAGGAGAGAGAAGTGCGGCGGCCGCGCGCCTATCTATTGCGCGGCGAAACCGCCGCGGCGGTCGCCGCTTTTTATTTTAATTTCTTTTTATTTCGAATTTGTAATTAATTTTTTGGCTTATTTAAATACCCCACCAATTTGTTTTTCACTCCACACCCATTTTCACTCCACCTCCAATTTCACTCTTCAGAATTTTATACCAAATGCACGGGAGAGACGAAGATTCACCCGACACGGAAGAATCGGGATACGGATACTATCCTTCTTCCCAGCCATCTCAGCTGTGGGTATCGAGTCCCAGTCCCCCTCCATTCCAGTCGTGGTCACCGACATCCCCGCCGTGGCAACAAACCCAATATCGGGGTCAGTCATCTCATCAGAGGAATTTGGGTCGTTCGGCATTCGGAGATTATCGACCCACTATGGACTCGCCCAACCATCCGCGTCCGGATACCCCCTCTCACTCTTTCCAGCGCACCCAGACTCCTTTGTCTGATTTCGATAGGTTCACACTGGAGCAGATGATGGGGCTGATGAGTCCGGGCCTACCGGAGACCCCGCCAACGAGATGTTCCGGCGACGGCGGTGGTGGGAGAGGCGGCACGGTGGTGGTGGGAGGGGCGGCGGCGACGGCGACGCGGTGGGAGGAGGGCTGGCGGCGACGGCGACGGGGATGGCAGCGGCAGCGGCGGTAGCGAGTCGGGGTGGGCACTACACCAAAGACGAGTCGATTGCTGTGGCGAGGGCATGGGATGCCGTCACATCAGACCCCTGTGTTGGCACCGATCAGACCGAGATGGGCTTTTGGAAGCGCGTTTTGTTGACCTACAATGAGTTCAAGCCGAGAGGCGCCAAACCGCGTGACGCGGAACAGATCCGGAAAAAGTTTGGGAGGATTCTGACACCCACCAGGAAGTTCGCGGGCATCTACGGCAACAACCTTCTCAACGCTGAGAGTGGCCGCAACGAAGCCGACGTGAAGGCTCTGTCTGTGTCCCAATACAACGCGCTATGGAAGCCTAAGTTCACCCACTGGGAGGAGTTTCTCGTTCTCGAGAACTGCCCGAAATTCAAGTCCATCTGTGCAGAGGAGACTGAAGGTCACGGGGCGAAGCGCAATAGACGCAACAGAGCCGGGAACTACAGCAGCAGCAGCGGCGGACAATCAATCGACCTCAACGACGCCCAAACGGAGGAGCCCTCTGATACACACACTAGGCGTTCACGCCCTCCGGGGCAGAAGGCCAGTATCCGCAGCGCCCGAATGTCTGCAGGTTCCTCCCGCTACTCGGCGCCCGCGTCTGGATCGCGCAGCGCGCAGGCGCCTTCTGGAGCTCAGTCCGTGGACCATGGGGCCCATGTGGTCTTGAACAAGAACCTGAATGTGCAGTTGATGAAACAACTGCAAGAGAACTGCCGTTTCTACGAGTCGGCCACCGACCCGATCACCAAGGCGATATACTATGAGCTCATGTGTAGGATCAGAGAGGATCTGGGGCTGACTGGTCCAGCGGCGCGGGTGCGCCGGGGGCGGCGGGGGCAGGGGCGGCGGCGCCGGGGGGAGTGGGCGACGAAGAAGAGGCAGAGGATTCCGACTCCGCCACCGAGTAGATGGTGGCGGTGTTTTTATTTGTTTTTATATGTTTTTTTTATAAAATGTTCGTTGTATAATTTTCCGGTATCCATTAATACAACGAATATTTGGTCTCATCGCACTTTTTAATTTTATTATTATCTCGTTTTCTAATTATTTTTAGTCCGATAATTTTAAGTCTAATTGAATTAAAATATACAAAGAATAAAAATAAAGTGAAATGTGGCTAACAAAAGTGTCCACTATTGCTGCGGAAACTTTTTTTTATGGCCATGGACAAATAAAAAGTGGCTATGGATAAAAAAAAAAGAGTAGTGATTTAGAGACATAATGTCTCCAAGCCATAATAACATTGTGACTAATTTACCCTAACATTAAAGTATTAAATAGATATATACCTAATTAAGGAAAATTTAACCAAATTAATTATTCTTATCTAAATGCATATATGTTAATTGGAGATAAACTTAATCATGCAACTAGAGTAATGAATTTAAAAATTTTTCAATCAAAACCATTCTTGTCGTGTAAATTTTTAAAATAATTAATTAAAAAATTAGTAATTTAGATTACCAGTATTAATTAACACACTACATAACTAAATTATTATATTTAATTGTAAAATAATTTGATTACTTAAATAGCATCATATGCTTTTTCAAATAGATTTTACGTTGTGCTATTCTTTCATAACTTATTTTTTTCCTTAAATTTTCTGAAACATTTTGTCAATATAGTAACAATGAAATCATTCATTTAATAGTATATGAAAAAATATGTAAAAAATTAAACATTTATCTTATTCAAATTGGTTTATATAATAAAATAATATACTATTTTTTCATTATCTTTTCAATTTTTTTGTTATTTTTCTTTGCTTTAACTAAATTTAATATTTTTTATTTAATTAAGCTAGGGCGTCTAATATTTTAATATAACTATTTAGTTTTAAAATATTAAATAGATGAGTTAAGAAAATACAATTAATTTTTATTCAGATTCAAATCTATCGTTTTAAATGTTAAAAATCAAAGAAATTATTAATTTAATACAAAAATAATTGGATGAATCTACTTTTCTCATTTTAGATTATTTTAATATACCACATGTCAACTACTACTAATTGATTAATAATTAAAAGTAATAAGAATCATAAACTCTGCTAATATTATAAGATAGTGCGGAGTATTATTTGTTTAGAGTTAGGAATTCTAATATTTGCAAAAAAAAAGAGTGAGGGAATATTAAATATGTAGCTTTAAAATGTTAAATATATAAGTTAAGAACATGCGATTATTTATTGATCACTGTTAAACATAATCTTTCAAAAATTATAAATTAAAGAAATTATAATTTTGTAAAATAAAGAATTAAACTTAAAATCATAAACACTAGACTCAATTAGCATTCGTACACCATGTATCAAATTTAATTTATTGCATGTTATAGTTAAATATTTTAATATATTTAAAATATGAAATAAATGATATAAGAACATATGATTTTATCGAGGTTCAACTATAATGGTCCAAGATTTAAGAATTTAAAAAAATCAAAATAAAAAAATAAAAAATTAGAACTAGAGAATTCTTAAAATCAAAACCATATACTCACTTAATTAGTAGTATTAATATATAATATAGTATTATCAAATTTTAATGTGTTGGGTGTTATATTAAAGTGAGCTAAAAAATTTATTATTTTTTAAAGATTATTGTGAATAAAAAGTGATTAAAAGAATAAGTTTATCAATATTGAAGATTATAGTATTATAATTACAAAGTAATTATTTTTTGTCACATGTTATAGTAACTCTAAGTATTTACAGTTCAAAAATATTAGATAACTAATTATTTATATTTTATAGCGCTAATTATTTGTTAAAAATTATTTAAATTCACATTTATAAAGACTAATTCATTAAGAAGTCTGAAATTATTTGTTTGCTGATAAATTTTATTTTATTTGTAGACAAAATGTACACTAAATATATAAAGCTAATAAAATTAATATTTAAAATTTTAAAGAAATATCTTTAAGTAAATGCATTAAAATGGGCATATATAAAAAAAGTTATCAAATCATGTTTTAAACAATTAGATGATTGCAACATGTTATTAAATGCATGCATCATCTTTGCATAATCAAAATTTATATCCTTAAATAGGTGTATTTAGTAAACAAATTAATGTAGGGGTAATAAAGTACATATACAAAATATAAATTTAATTAAAAATATGATATAATATATACTTACTATTTTAAGCATTATGGCGGTGGTGGCGGTGTTTTTATTTGTTTTTATATGTTTTTTTTATAAAATGTTCGTTGTATAATTTTCCGGTATCCATTAATACAACGAATATTTGGTCCCATCGCACTTTTTAATTTTATTATTATCTCGTTTTCTAATTATTTTTAGTCCGATAATTTTAAGTTTAATTGAATTAAAATATACAAAGAATAAAAATAAAGTGAAATGTGGCTAACAAAAGTATTCACTATTACTACGTAAACCTTTTTTTATGGCCATGGACAAATAAAAAGTGGCTATGGATAAAAAAAAAATATCCAAAAAAAAGTGTCCAAATCTATAGTGGATGGTCTTATAAAGGGCAGGTTGGGTAATCTGAGCACAAATAATTTGTTTGGCTTACATCATCAATGTATATATATTATAGATACCAGCATTTAATATTTTTGTACTCGATATTTCCTCTCAGTAGATTTGCCGGAAGATTCCATTTAAAGTTTAAAGTCAGGAAAAAAGTTTGTGGTCCATTAGTGAAACCCACCTCTTTAAATCCCATTTCTCGTATTCCTGTGCCAAAACATGAATTCAATTAAATTGCACTACCTAAATTAGTAATTTATGTTTCCACTTACCTTGTATGCTATGGCCTGTGAATGCACACTAACGCATCTCCGCCGGCTCATCGTAATGAACTTTGTTTTAGACTATACTATTAAGCAATTTTTACTTTTTATATAGAGCATAATATATGTATATCCACGTTATAGTATATGAGGTTATCATATTAGCATCTCATGTGTTCAAAACATGTAAGTAAGTTAAAACTCGTAAGTTAGGTTTTTTTCACCAACTGCTTTCAGATTTACACAACTTTTGCAGAATACCCTTCTCTCTTTTATTTCACCAGCCAAATTGCCTTTATTTATTTACAATTTTTGCAAAATGACTCTCTTTTTTCCCACAACTTTCATTTTTTGTTTCACGCTGCAAAATTTTAGAAGTTTGTTTATTGTTACAATGTTTAGTCCTCAATGAAAAGTGTAATAAATAGTACAGTTATGGCGGAGACATTGCTACTTTTTCAACTTTGTTTGGTCTTTCGACGTTTGCTTTTAACAATAACCACCTTATATATCTTTAATTTCTATCTCTCATTGTTTAGTTATTTCTCTTTCACAATCTCTACTGTTCACATTGCAAGTGTGTTTGGCGACAGTCAATACCAAAAAGCCATAACTATTAGTAGTGGTTTGAACCCAATATTAAAATCCTAACTATTAAAATGCTAAACTATGAAATTTAAATTTTGCATCTAAGTATATGCACTATGTACTCGACACGAAAAATGATGGTAATATATAAATATATGTAGTTGGCCTTAAATAAGGCAAATTCCAGACTTGAAATACTTCTTCAATTGAGCTGAATGGGCTGAATGGAAGATACGTCATTGACAACGGCATTTAAAGTGAGTTATTCTTCCTAACTAACCTTCCACAGCTCATCTTATATGGCAAGCACTAGGAGTTACTACTTTGAACTTTTCAATGGAAGTAATTATTGATAAAAACCTAATAATAGGTTAAGTAGTGTATATATAAACTAAATCATTTCTCTAGCAACTCGAATTGATAATTAATTGTACTAAACTAAAATAAATGCCAAAAATTACTAATTGGACCCAATGTATTGAAGTAGGCGTTACTATATAGGAGTGTCATATATGGACTATTACTATTGTTCGCGGATGAGAAGAATTGAAGAAAGATCGAAGGAGCGCGTAAAATTTTGTATAGTTATAAAAGTAAAAGGTATAATCTCGAATCATCCTTTATAAATGTTTCCCTGAGAAACTATTTATGCAGATCTCGAGGATCCAACAGAAACTGACAAATTGGAAGTAAAGAAATAATGGTAGTTCACTTTCAGATGGACCTACACACGAAGCATAGTCAAAAATTCCAAAATGAGGCTCACACACCAATGTTTTTTAAATTTTAACATATTGAAAAAGGTAACAGGAGTGGAAAATATGGGAGCTTTGATCGAGGGAGTTGAAAAACACAGCAGTTAAAGAGATGGATGGAATTGTAGATTCAAAGTTGGGGTGGTCCACTAGTTTTCAAGTTACTACAACAATGCTCAATAGTCAAATGCTATCAAGAAAAAAAATTGTGTCCATACGCAAAAAGCGCCACTTTGAGGTAGTTGCTTTTATACACACATCGATTTACAAAAGGATTAGCATCAGCTCTCGCAAATCGCCCGTGAATTCGTAGCTGCTGGCTCGAGCTGCACCCACGGCTCTTTGCTGTAAAACGCCGTGACTCGCTAGTGCAACACGCGGTGCACGGTTGGACACATCGAGGCAATTTTAAATTTCCTTTATTAAAATTAAATATGATGATATAAATAATAAAATTTGAAATAAGCTCATATTACAAAAAATAATCAAATAATTCAGATTTAATTTTCTTTCACTTTATAGAAATCATAAATCATTTAGACGGGTGAAAGAGGAATATTTATAACTTCTCTCAGTTTTCTTGTTTCTCATCCAATTTTTTATGCGGTGCGAAAACGTGAGATAATTTAAAAGTATCTTCACGCAATGATATCAACAAAGTACTACTAATATTTATTTCCTCCCGTCTCACTAAATGTGAAACGCTTACTTCACATCATAATATTTTATATATTGTTATTTCATGAGTAGAAAAAACTAAATGTGAAACACTTATTTTACAACATAATATTTTATATAATGTTATTTCATGAATAAAAAAAAAGAATAAAGCAGAATTGATGGTGTTTCGTTTTAGAAAATATGTCTGTGAAACATCTCAAAAAGAAAAACGTATCATTTTAAGTGGGACGGAAGGAATATATTCAATTAATATAATCCCTCTATCCCCTAAAAATGGAGTAATGGTTTTGGGACGGTGCGACTATGATGAAGTTGATAAAAATATGAAACATAGGGAGTACATTATCAAAGATTTTGTACTCCCTCTGTCTACCGTCAGGAGTCCCGGTTCACTTACTATGAAATATGAATGGTAGGTAGATCCTATATTCTACTAACTCATTTCACTTACATTTCTTAAAACTTGTGTCAAATTCAAATAAGACTTCTAATAGCGGACGAAAGGAGTATACACTTTTGACTTAGAGTTTGAAATGCAATCGCCAAACATTATTATTTTGCTCCTTTATCAAAAAATATTAGTACTATTTATTTTTCAATATTTTAACTAAGTATAAGACTAATTAGAATTAATTTTTCATGTAGTTTATTACATTTAAAATATTTATGAAATTTCAAATTTAATAAAGTTTAATTATGTTTAATTTTTAAATGAATTTCGTATTTTAATCAAGTAATTACAGTTTATCTGAATTAACAATGTGACATAAAAGTTTAATGGTCAAGCTCAAGGATCGAGCTCTATTGTGGTTGGGAAAATTTTAAATAAATATAAATATAGTATCCATAATAGTAACGTGAAAATATTAAGGGTAAGCTCAATGTTCACCCTGTATTAAAAAATTTATATAGGATACATAAAAATTTATAGAACAATACCTTCAAGCATTTTGCTTTCGAAAAGACATTCAAGCATTTATGTAACGCCCCACTTTTTCAAACCCTAATTTTCGGGTTATAAAATTTTTGCATTAAATGCCTTAAATGCTATGATATGTGAATTATTTGATGAGTAATTAATTGCATAGTGTCTTTATGACCTAATTGCGTATGAGAATTGAGATTGAGTTGAATAGTCAACGTGTTGAAATGTTGACGTGGCTATTGAATAGTCAAAGATGGGAAAATTATGACGTGGCCGTTGAAAGGTCAATGCGTTGAGAAAAAGAAGAGGAAGTAACGAAATGATTGATTGGGTGTGAATATTTGATGCGGAGAAATAAGTTAAATCATGTGGAATTTTCGGCCATTATTGATTATTGGAGAAGGAATCCTATTTTTCTTGGATTTAATTATTTGTTTGGGATAATTATCCAAATTAAATCCAAAGCCCAAATACTCTATAAATCCTACGTGGAATTTTCGAACCACCACTTTGATTTTTCCCATGAGATTTTCGAAAATCTCATATATTGGAGAAGAGGGAATTATTTATTTATTTGATCTCTTATTTATTCTACTCCATGAATAAATATAAATAAGTTAGAATATCCTACCATATCTTGTCATATCTAAGAAGATATTGCCATATCCTAATTAAATTAGGATTTGAATTTATTCCTTGTTGGAAGAGGAAAAATACACGCCACTTTTGATATATATATTGGGGAGATTTAATTATTTTCTTGCTCCGTGATATATTATTCTACTCCGTGAAATATTTGAATTTAAATCATAGGCTAAGTTAATAGCCTAGAATTCGAAATTCTCTCCTAACCATCCTCCAAATTTTCGGCCTCTACAACCAACAAATCTGTCCATATCTTCCAAATCTTGATTTATTTAATTAGTGGATATTATTATTTGGCACTCTATAAATATAAGAGAGAGATCAAACCCTAGCACACAAAACCGGCGTCTCCCACTCTCCCAAGAATTTCGAAACTTCTCCCCCACTCTCTCCATATTTTCTTCAACTTTTCTACAAGATTTCTTCATCAATTGAGAAGAATTCAAGTGAAATTCAAGAGATTATTGAAGAATCAAGACTAATTCCTTGTTTCTACCGTTCGTTCTTTTGGAAAAGGTACTTTAATTATTGATCTCCTCTTCTTCTACCGATCAATCGGTGTTCTTGAGTCCACATGCATTTAGATTGAGTGAAGGAGAATTAAATTGATGAATTTTGGAATGCATGGATGCGTGTGTGTATGTGACCGTGTGTGTGTGTGTGCGCACACGCCTCGGCGTGCGTGCACATGTGTAGTGTTCGTGTACGTGTGTTGTGTGTGTGGAACACTCATGCGTGACACGATATAACGGTGAATTTGGAGTTGCTCATTGAATAAGAATGATATGCTAATCATACCTTGATTTTGATTGATGATTTTGAAAATAATCGATGGGAAAAAGGGAAATATGGGAGACATGCATGATTTGAAATCAATGATTGAAACTGATTTGTGATACGCCTAATTTAAAGGTGATACTTCGCGCTCTCAGCGTGATAAACGAGGAGAAGAGAATACTTTCGAGATAAGCCGACGAGGTGGGCTTTCTTTTAAAATAAGGACATTGTCCTAAACTGATATTGATGAGAATGAGATATGTGTTATCATGCCTTGATTTGTTTTGT
>NC_062968.1:36927525-36948153 GCF_023119035.1 Salvia hispanica | reverse complement strand
GTGGGTGGCTCACGTAGAGGCTAGATTTTATGGGTCTTTTCTTGAATTTTGGGCCTAAACTATAAAAAGCACATTTTCCCAGTTTATTTCTTAGTTTTTGATGAAATTAGAGCTTGAGAGATTTGTTCCTCTTAAAGAGGATTTCCCATCCAATTCCTAGATTTAGGTTGCTTGGTTCATCAAGTAAAGGTATGCTTTGAAGGTTGTTGAATGCATGTTAGTTATGTTGTAAGTGTCTTAGCTTGCTTCATCAATGACTTGTATTCCAATTTCCACATTATCCAATGTTAATTGCTTTCTTGTTCTTCTTAGATTTCTTAGTTCTTGTTGGGTCTAGAATTTTCCTCTTGTTTTCATTGATAAATTGAAAATCAATCTCACAAAAATATCTAGATCAAGCATCACAAATGGGTACTTCCTTGGGAAATGGATCATGAATTATATGGATCCACATCAGTCGGTAAGGTAAAGATTTTCATATTTTGATATACTGACTTTTCCGTATACCAAAAAAATCGGCACGGTACGGTATCATGTTTTCTCATATCGTACTTTTCAGTATTTTTCGGTACGGTATGCGGTAATGCCCATTTCGGTATAGTACACCGTATCGATCCAACTCTAGCCAATAGCAGCAGACCCAAGCTTCAAGTCCTGATAAACCGACACCCACAGTGGACCGACGGTGTTGACAGTGCGTTGGGCTTCTTCGAGAACGCCAACTAAGTACATTGACACCGACGCACAAAGGCTATCAACTTTGCCACAGTCCCTAACGACCTGAATCACCACCGCCAGTATCTCCAGAAAGCAGTTAAGCCTTTCGTGGTCTTTATGTGTGCTGACCCTACGCATGATTTCTTCAACATTAGCAACCCCATGTTAGCAATACAGTTTCACACAGTCTCCGGTCATGTTAACTGCGAGACAAAAGAAAGAAAATTATTGGTATAATACTCCCTCCATCCCATTAAATATGCAACATTTGGGAATCAGCATGGGTTTTTATGTAGTGTTGTTTTGTAAGTTAATGAAAAAAGAGTAAAGTAAGAGATGGAAAAGTAGAGATAAAGATGTTTCCATTTTAGAAACGTTTCATTTTTATTGGGACAATCCAAAAAGGAAAATGTTTCATTTCTAATGAGACAGAGGGAGTACAAAACACCAAAATGCCAAAACAAAAAGTATATAAGCATTTTACCGGTGATAGCCATTGCCTCCGTGGTAATTTGCATTTTTGAGATCGTCGATGTTGGAATCTGATAATGCAGGTGAGTATCGATCGATATACTCCTACGTCTCATAGAAATAGGTCATTTGAGACCGGCATGGGTTTTAATGTGTAATTGGTAAAGTAAGAGAGAAGGAGAAAAAGTAGTTGAAATTGTGTAGTGGAATGTGGTCATAGGGCTGGACAAAAATACTGAAATACCGCACTTATCGTACCGAAAATATTGATTTTTTGGTATACTGCAATTTTCGGTCATACCGTACCGAAAGATTTTGGTACGGTAGCGGTATCAATTTTCCTATACCGCGGTATACCGTGATATACCGAATATTTGGTATATAACGTATTATCGGTATACCACGCTATACCGAATCCTCGATGCATACAAAAATATCGGTACATGTTGAAATATTATATATATTACATTATATTTAATAATTTATATAATATAAAATAGAATTAAAAAGAAAAAATCTCTGAAAATGCTACTTTTAAATATTTTGTGTATAAAAGTGAATTTTTTTGGCACAACGGTACTACGGTTTACCGTACCGTACTTCAGTATACCGTAAAAGTACGGTACCGCAATAATAGTAAGGTAACTGTATAAAAAATTAACGATACCGAATTTTCGGTATACCTTATTATGCGGTATAACGTTCTCGGTACGGTATACCGTACCGTACTTCTTTATACCGCAATAACGGCAAGGTAACGATATCAAAAATTAACGATACTGAAACTTCGGTACGGTATCGGTAAGGTATGCAGTATGGCATTCTCGGTACGGTATACCATACCGATCCTCCCCTACCTACTTACCATGGGCCGGATTAGCACTCAATCGTACTTTTCATGAGGGATTCTTTCAATAACATGGGAGTTGATACAGAACAAGACAAAGAAGACACGACGTCTGACTCGCCCACAAAGTCGAGCCGGTCAAAGCCCAAGAGCAAGGACTAGCCCAATAACATAATTAAAGGATTATGTTTAACATAGTATTATTTCCTTAGTTTATTTTCTTTTATGGCATGTTTGGTAGGGGTGATAACTCATCTAGGGATGGAATTTTATGAAAAAAATGTCTTTTTTGTCATAAAATTCTATCCCTAGATGAGTTATCACCCCTACTAGTTTATTATCATAGTAGATCACATCCAGGTTTTCTTTGTTGGTCTTTTTTGAATTAAATAGAAGCGTCGAACCGCATAAGTCCTAATTATTTTGAATAGGATCATTGTATTCCCTTGAACAAGAAATACAGTAATCTTATTACTACTGCTGATTTTCTCATATCTTGCTATCAAAAACTCTAGGTCATATGCACGAATCTTCATATTTATTTCAAGGTTGTTTATCAATCGCCGCACGCTAGCTACGATCATGTGGCGCTTGATTTGTCTCATAGGAATTAAGTTTCAATGAACAACTTTTAAAAGTATGCCCAATTTTAATTAGCTGTAAATATTAGTATATGGTAGTTTTCCAGTTAAAAATAAGAATGTCTAATCGCGAAAAATAAAACTAAATAAGTTGATATTCGTAATATTATTCCTACAAAAACTTAGAATACCAATATCTTAATCATAAACCATGTAGTCCAATGACATGATTTACCCTCGTGTTAATTTGTAATCATTCCATTAACTATCTAACAATATTTAAATGTTAGTGGAGAAAGAGTGCAAATACGCTTAAATAGTTAAATGAATAAAACTCTGCGTAGAGTTTAAAAGTGCATTGTCTTATTTACTTCTGAATGGGAGACATGACTATGACTAAAATGCCCCCGAATGGAAGCTCGATTTAAGGCAGCTTTTTAAACCACGCCTGAGTTAATTACGGGATTAATCAATAAAGCAAAAAAGCAATAGATTAACATTAATAAAAATATTATAGCGGAAGAAAAAGTGTGTTGATATACATTACGTACAACAACAGCATGAAAAGCAGAAATTATGTCTTACTAATAATACTTTGCAATTTGCATAATCCTCATTTAATAATCAATAATACTACACCTTTAGCGATGTAGGCCAGAAATCATGGGCCCTTAACTTTGGATAATTTGTGGGCCAATGTACCCTTTTCTTATTACTTCTTGTGTCTCCAATGATAGAATTGCAAGGCCTGCGAGATAAAAGAGTACACGCCGTTTTCCTTGTTTTACATTAATACTAGTATTATGATTTGGTTTAGGTTTAACAATGATCTCTCACTCAAATTATTATTGCTATTATTATATGTACTTCAAAATATCTTACTACACATAGAAAAATATGTACGGAATTAAAGGACTTGGTTTATTTACTTCACTAATATTTATTTAAAAGAGCATTAACAATTCAAACCATTGTTTTTATCATTGCACTATTTGTAGCTGTCAATCACTCACTTTATTCAGTCGTATACTGATACGATTGTAATCGGGTCTGTGCGTCCGGCAAGAGTTTCCGAAGGGGGAGGATCGTTCGCAGAGATTTTCTCCGTCGAGCAGCCGCCGTCCACTAGGGTTTTGGAATGATAAATTTGCAAGAATGAACGAGACGGTAAAAGTAAAAGATAATAAAAAGATAATTGAATTTCTTCCATCATTGACTCCAATGATAACAAAGACTCTAATTTATACTACTAATTAATAACCTAACTTAATAATAAGAAATAGGAAATATATGCTAAACAATAATATATTAAATAAAAGAAATATGAGAATATCTTCTACGTATACTCGTATCATATACATGATCATATATTCATATCGACTCGATCTCTAAAATTTCACCAAATAAGTGAAAGTGCACTAAATAAGTAACTTGACCAAAATATTATGTCAGATATCCGAACTCATAACTTTTTTGGATATAAATTGATTCATCAATTTACCCAAGGCTCATTTTATGTCTCATTTAATTGTATATGTGCGCTTATTAATATTTATTTCAACGTTGCATCTAACTAAGATGGTGCATATAATTGGTTTTTATAATTGATTGTTATTTCTATTAGATAAAAGAGTTGATAAATTCAAAAGTAGAGTACTCCTTTCGTCCCACTCAAGGTGACCACATTCTTGAGTAGCACGGAATTTTAGGAAGTGTTGTTAGGTGGAAAAGATAGTTGAATATTTTAATGAGTACAGATAAAGTTATTTCTAAAATTGGAAAGTGATCATCTTGATTGGGACAAACAAAAAAGGAAAGGTGGTTATCTTGAATGAGACAGAGTGAGTATATAATAATCCCTATGTCTGTCATTAAACATTACACTTTGATCCAACACGGGTTTTAAAAGAAGTAGTAATAGAAAGTGAGTTAAAAAGTTAGTGGAATATGAGGATTACATGTTAATGGAATGTGGGGTTCATTACCAAATGTAGTCTAAAGTTATTGCGACAAGTATTGACGAACGAACCAAAAATGAAACTAGTGATAAGTAACGGCGGACAAAGGGAGTACTCCCTCCGTTTCGCCATAGTTGAGTCATTTTACCATTTCGAGAAGTTTCTTCATAGTTGAGTTATTTCCATATTTGGTAACTTTTTTCTCTTTCTTACTTTACTCTCTCTTTTTTATTCACTTTATACTTTATTCTCTCTACCTTTTCATCTCTCTTACTTTTTTTTATCTATTTATTTAACACACCCAACATTTATTTCTAAAACCCCGTGCCCAAAAGTTCCGTCTCAACTATGGCGAAACGGAGGGAGTACTATATTTGAATAAATATGGAGTAATTAAATAAATTATATATTTAGAAAATATTATGAAATGATTAATTTAAGGATAGTACAAGTAGATAGAGACAAAAAATGGAACACTGATTTTAGCCTAAACAAAATTGGTATAACCATAATAGTGTTGCCCTTTTAGTGTCTCAAAAATTCTGTATCACTCTTTTTAACAGACTATAACCGAACACCCGCTGCTGTGTGGTAGACTATAGATAGAGAATAGAGAGGGTGAGGACACCGAAAGTAGTGCTGCTGTAGCATTACTGTTACCAACACTAAAATACTCTCTCCACTCATATCAGTCTTACCATTCACATAGAGCCCTTCAATTCATTTAGAAATCTGCGCTCTGCCTTCTTCCATTTTCTACCAATGCGGCTTCAGCATGAGCACATTGCTCTACCAACACCAATGTTTCTCCACTGCGCCAGATATTGCCAAACTAGAAGCTCTAGATTCTCGGAGATGCTCACCGGAAGCTGCATTGTGTTCCTCCTCCTTGTTTCCTCTTTTCCCCAGCGTGCCTCCGCAATCTACAACCTCACTCTCCCCGGCCAGCACCCCAACCCTGACCATGTTGCTCAAGACCTTCACAGGCAACCCACTAACTTCCTTTTTTGCTCTTCACACTCATTTTTCTATGTTTCTCTCATGAAATTCTTTATTATCCCACTAGTATTTGTCTTGAATCTTGAAGCAGAGTACCTACATTTTAAGTTTTATGTTTGTTAGTATAATGTTGGATAAAAATTTGAGTTTATTATGTGCTTGCCCCTGTTTTTGAGTAATGCTAAAGTTTTGTACATAAATTCTGCTTTACGAGTTGCACACTTAATTTCTTTTGTAAATTTCATGTTTGAGATTTTTTTAAGATAAAGTTTCCTTGTGTTTATTGAGAGAGGGTAGGTTATGGAGTAGTGGTGCTTTAATGCCTACTGCTTTTTAGTTTTTACTGGGGGCATGGGTCCTACACCAGAATTAGAGTCTTCCGTTGACCACGGCGGCATCCAATGCTAATCTCGTTTGAAAAAAACAAGCCAGTCTAATTAAAAAAAAAAAACAAAACATTTGGAAATCCATGCAGGAGAGTGAATGGGTCTATTTGGAGACGAGAAATGTTATCCAAGGAGGCGGGGTCGTGGTGTATGACGGGCAACCCCATCGACGACTGCTGGCGCTGCGACCCGAACTGGCAGCTGAACCGGCAGCGGCTGGCGGAGTGCGGCATCGGGTTCGGGCAGTACGCCCTGGGCGGCAAGGGCGGGCGGTACTACGTGGTGACGGACTCGTCCGACCACGACCCCGTGAGCCCTCGCCCGGGCACGCTCCGCTACGGCGTGATCCAGACGGAGCCCCTGTGGATCGTGTTCGCCTCCAACATGCTCATCCAGCTCTCCCAGGAGCTCATCTTCAACTCCTACAAGACCCTCGACGGCCGCGGCGCCAACGTCCACATCATCGGCGGCGGATGCCTCACCCTCCAGTACATCAGCAACGTCATCATCCACAACCTCCACATCCACCACTGCTACCAGTCTGGGGAGACCAACATCCGCTCCAGCCCCACGCACTACGGCTGGCGCGGCAAGTCCGACGGCGACGGCATCTCGGTGTTCGGGGCCAGGGACATCTGGATCGACCACTGCTCCATGTCGCACTGCAAGGACGGCCTGATCGACGTGGTCATGGGGTCCACGGGGGTCACCATTTCGAACAACCACTTCTCGCACCACAACGAGGTGATGCTGCTAGGCCACAGCGATGACTACTTGCCTGACTCCGGGATGCAGGTCACCATCGCTTTCAACCACTTTGGGAAGAAGTTGATACAGAGGATGCCGCGCTGCAGGAGAGGCTACATTCATGTTGTCAATAATGATTTCACCAGGTGGGAGATGTATGCCATTGGCGGCAGTGGGAACCCCACCATTAACAGCCAGGGGAATCGTTATATCGCCCCCTATGATCGGAATGCTAAGGAGGTGTGCAGTGTTTTAAGTTTTTAATAAGCAAATGAACATAAATCTAATTGTTGGACTCGAATACATTACCACACTGCTGCTAGGCCAACTCACACACACAGCTGTGTTGTTTTTTGCTTTGGGTGTAACGCTTTTTTGCAGGTGACGAAGCGCGTGGATACAGCGGAGGGCGACTGGAGGGGGTGGAATTGGAGAAGTGAAGGTGATATAATGGCGAATGGTGCCTACTTTGTGGCTTCAGGACAGGGTGTGGAGGTCAAGTACGAGAAGGCCTACAGTATAGAACCCAAATCTGCCGCATATATTGACCAAATCACTTACAATGCTGGTGTGCTCGGCTCCAGGTCCCTCTCTCTCTCCCCTTTACCCTTTTTTATTTAAACTGATTTCAGGGCCTGCTAATTGCATATATTGATATAGTGACATCTTCATGAATAGCTTACCTATTATTCATTCGTTGGTATTTGTATGACCAGGCGCAACAATATGGGCAAGTGGACAGCCGGAAACAGTACTTCTGGAGGTGATCTAGATGCGAATTCGGGCATATTCGAGGACTACGATGAATATTCCGGGAGCTGGAGGCCTTGCTCTGCTCATTCTATTCTCAAAACTTTTCTAACAGCCTTATCACTCATTCTGTTTCTAAGCATCAAATGATTGGGACGAATCCAAAAATGTGGTTTTTCTCCCTACTTATTCGAAACATTGGAACTTCATTACTCTTCACAAAACATCATCTTTTAGGCCACAATCCTTTTACTACTTTTAAATGAGTCAGGAAAACAAAAACTGAGTACTGATCATTATCCCAAAACTAAATTCAGCTTAATATTTTATTTACTCGTGATATCCTATTTTATTAACAAAAGGTGTCAAAGTTTGGAAGCATTTGCAAAGTAGGCTAGATACTAAGAATTGAACAGCCACATATTTGCTATTTATTTAATTATCTTTGCGTACTTGCACGCCTTGTACTTAAAGGGTGTGGTGAAATGAAATAATTTGGTTGCAGTTGTTAGAAAGAAAACGAGTAGGTTTGGGTATTCTTTCTTTAAAGTCATGAAAAATATATGACTAGTTGGATATTGTAAGGACTGATGTCTCCCATTGTTTGCCAAAAGATAAGCATTATCTCTTGTACATCTGGGTTATTGTATACTCGATCAACACCTTGACCTATAACGATAACATAAGCCTAATACTATATTGCAATGCATAATTAGAGCACTTACTAGTGTTATCCTAATTAGCACTTTAAGCAATGTAGTATTTCCTACTTTTTTGAAACAAGTTACTTATATAGGTTTGAACATTGATCAAAAGTAGCACGCTTGCACTGTGGCTAGGAAATGACAATTTTTGCATGATTTTGGTTAATTAATTAAAGTACTTAATATTATATGCTTCATCAGTTAAAATTTATAATGTCTATCTTGGTGTGGAACAAATTATTGGATTTGATGGTAAATATTGAGGAATTGTAGTTGGACAATTGATGTTGACATTGGCTGAACTGAAGCCCCTCCACAATTTACTTTATTTTCTCGATATGTCTTCTGGTTATTCCTATAGGACTTGGACTCACCGGAGAGCCCAAGAAGAGGATGTTGAAGAAGAGAGAAATCAGAGTAGGGATGAGTTAAAGACCCGAAATGTATTTATATAAAAGAATTATTGGTAGCATGAAATGCTTAGGAAATTACATTAGTTGATTGATATGATTATAGTAATAGTACATAAATCTCAGTCTCCACCCCAGAGAGAAATATCCCAGTCTCCGGAGATCCATTCCGGACTGTAAACATTGCAGTCGAAGGAGCCATCCGTAGGCCAGTTTGACATCCACTCCGTCAACCTGACCTCATAAGGTGATCTCATTGCATCACATATGTCGCTCTTCATTGGACTTTTCGTTGCACATTCTGGTCTCGTGCTACCGCATTCTGTGTACCACAACCATACATATCCACTCAAACCGAGTCCACATTGATTGGAACTACATAAAGTTACTGCAGCTTACCTTTCTCAACTAGTGGAGCTTTCTTCTTTGAGTAACTTCTCCAGTAGTTCTTTATCTCGTTATCAGTTCTTCCGGGCAATCTCCTTGCAATCTTCGACCACCTGTTTCCCCATTTCTGGTGAAGTTCGATGATAATTCGCTCTTCTTCAACAGAGATGTTGCCATGCTTCAAATTAGGACGGAGATAGTTCATCCACCGCAGTCTACAGCTTTTGCCACTCCTCCTTAGCCCTGCATGAATATTTGATTATCTGTTCTGAATTAGCAAGTAAACATATTTACGATAGTGAATATATACCCGATGCTTTGGCTAATGCATCCCATCTTTTATCACCCAAAACAGCAACAGAAGCAGCTAGCTGGTCGTCCTCTTCCTCGTGCCAAGGCCCTTTACGCAGTTCAGCTCCCTCCATAACCGTATAGTTGATAGCCGAGTTGCGATGAGTTAGTCCCTGCAGCATATATCTATATACTAGTACAATGTAACAGGGATTAAGAATAACCAGGAAAGTTGCTTAATATATAGGAAAATGAGGGTGACCAAAACATATTACATTAGCATAGAAAGTGGAGTACATGCACTAGAATATGTCACCACCATTTGCTTAGGTTTTTCATTATGTTACATCAATCTTTTGGGCTGCAGATAGTATTTTGTCACATCTTGATTATAACAAAAATGGTGATGTTATAAAGTACCCATTTACACATAATGCTTTTGATCCTGAAGCTCAAAACAGATTGATTTATAGTCATTGTTATCTAAATGCAATTTGATAAGTAAGAACCACCTTGTTTTGGTAATAAAATGTTAGTACTTTGTACCTCATTTCAACGGCTAATATGCTCACCCATCCTCTACTCCATATAGTGACACTAATGTGATTAATTGATTGCCAAGTTCATGAAACAAAAACCAAGTAACACAATTTCCAAGTGATCCACTAATTAATATTGAGATCAAGCCTCTTGACATTATTTTAGCATGACAACGTAATAATAGAATAATGAATAATGTGGCATCAAATATGGTGTAATATAGTAATTAGTAATGAACATTGGCGATGTTATAATTTCCATTTATCTACATCGTGCTGTAAAAGGAAAAATGTTGATCCGAATCAACAGTGATATTATTATAATATTACAACACTACTAGTGTGTTTTGCCTAAAATTATCTTTCTGATTGTTTAAATATTGAATTGATAGGAACATAAAATTAAAATTTATGTTGCTCTTTCTGTCATAATTAATTTCATTATTAATTTTTAATTTAAAGCCTTTTATTTACTATGCAATTAATATTGTATACTCCCTTCGTCCCAGATAATTTGGGACACTTTGACTCGGCACGAGTTTTAAGAAATTTAATGGAAGTGAGTTGAAAAAGTTGGTGTGATGTGGGTCCTACTTTTAAAGTATTAGTATTATAATAAAATGTGAGTAGGAATGAGTTAGTGGAATATGATGTCCACTACCAAAAATAGTAAAAGTGAAATGAGACAAATTATATGGGACGGTCCGAAATGGAATACTGGGTCAAATTATCTGGGACGGAGGGAGTATTTCATACTAAAGCATGTGCGTCTATAAAATATTCCCTGCATCTGACATCAGTTCACAAGTTGACCCGTGGGTTTTACAAAATGTAAAAAAAGTGGGTGGAAGAGTTAGTGAAATGTGTCATATTTTTATATGTTAATTTTTCAATAAAATGTACTATCTCCGTCCACTAAAATTTGTTCCACTTTGACCCACCACGAGTTTTAAGAAATGTAATGGAAAGTGAGTTGAAAAAGTTAGTGGATTGTGGGTTCTACTTTTATATATTAGTTTTATAATAAAATGTGAGTAGGAATGAGTTAGTGAAATATGAGGTCCACTACCAAAAATGGTAAAAGTGAAATGGGATAAATTTTAGGAGATGGACGGAAATGGAAAAATGAGACAAATTTTGGTGGACGGAGGTAGTACTATGTAAAATAAGTTAATGTAATGTGAGGTCAATTACTAAAAATAGTAAAAGATAACCGTGACGGATCAAAAAGAAAATTAGTACTCACATGTAATGGTAGACGGAGGTTGGTAGAAGCCAAGGCAGTTGACTACGTGTCAAAATGGATAGAAGCCAAGGCCACAAGCACTTGTGAATCTAAAGAAGTCACCAAGTTCCTCAAAAGTCATATATTCAGCCGATTTGGGATACAAAGGGCAATCATCTCCGATCAAGGGACTCACTTCTGCAACCGAACGGTCGAAGCATTGATGAAGAAGTACGGAGTTCATCACCGCCTATCCAGTCCTTACCACCCTCAGGCCAACGGGCAAGCAGAGATCTCAAACAGGGAAATAAAAAGCATTTTAGTGTATCACATGTCCCCTTCCTAGTTCAATTACTAAGCTTAGAATATTTCCAATTAATAATAAAAATAATCCAAAATATTACGTACAGTATATAATTATTGATGATTTATGGCATGACTAAATATTGCGTGTTTGTATATTCATTACATAATCAAGTCGAATATTAAGTACACGATATTGCATGTCAGATGCAAATATATTGCCGGATCTTCACATAATTTGATTGGAGAATGCAGGTTTTATCGGGTTGAGTAGTATAGATAGGAAGCATATTACTAAATTCAAACTAAATAACAAATCAACTAGCTTGAATTCGTCTCCAATGGAAAATAAGATATTCACTTTCCTTCTTCTTGCTATATGTTGTTTTTCCTGTAAGTCTTTATCTCTCCCTATTCTCAATTTCTTTGCGAAAAGTGCATAACATAAAAGTACATTGAATTATTGTTGCAGGGGTTGTTGATTCTGCCGTATTCACCGTGAGAAACAATTGTCCATTCACAATATGGCCGGCAGCTCAAACCGGAGCCGGTTCGCCAGTCCAAACCGGGTTCGAGCTATCATCACAGGCTTCAAGAGCTCTCACCATTCCGGCTCCATGGTCCGGTCGAATCTGGGCCCGGTTCCAATGCTCCAACTCTGGCCGGTTCACCTGCGAAATCGCTGATTGTAACTCGAGCCAAATCGAATGCAACGGCGCCGGTGGCACTCCTCCTGCAACCCTAGTGGAATTCACACTAGCAGGGGACCAAGGCAAAGACTTCTACGACGTGAGCCTTGTTGACGGATTCAATCTTCCAGTAACGGTCACCTCTGCCGGAGGAAACTGCCCGACCACGAGTTGCCTGGTTGATATCAATAACAAAGGCTGCCCGGATGAACTGGCGGTGAGAGTGGGGAACGGCGGGGTGGTTGGGTGCAAGAGTGCGTGTCTTGCACTCAACCAGCCGCAGTATTGCTGCACCGGCGCATATAGCAGCCCAGCGACGTGCAAGCCCACGAGATACTCGCAGATATTCAAGTCGCAATGCCCGGAGGCTTATAGCTATGCTTACGATGATCAAACCAGCTTACTTACGTGCCCAACCGGGAACGACTATCTCATTACATTCTGTCCTTGAACAATTTCTAAATTCACATTGATTTCGGTCACCCATTCCTCATTGAATGAAGAATAATACAGTACTATACTATAACTAAAGTAGAATTCAATAATTTTACATCAGCTTTTGATACGGTCATATTATTATCCATCCGTCCCATAAAAATATAGACAATAAGTATGGCACGAGAATTAAGACAAAATTGATAAAGTAAGAGAGAGAGAGGAGGGGGGGGGGGGAATGGTATGGTAAAGTAAGAGAGAGGAGGAAAATGGTTGTTAAAGTAGTGTTAGTGGATAGTGAGATCTATATTATTAAATTGATAGGAGTATAACTTTCCAAAAATTGAATACACATATTTTTATGGGACGTGTTGAATATTGATGGACTTTCTATTGGGCTGGTTATTTATTTGGCCCATGTGTTATTGTTTTGGGCTAAGCCCAAATGTCTTACCTCTTGCCCAGATGCTGCCACGTGGTCACTCACCCGGATTATGGCTTTGAGCCGTTGGATTGTGGAGTGTGTTAGTTATGTGAGTGGAGAGACTCTTGAGTCTCTCATTCAATCTATCTCTCTCTCTCTCTCTCTCTCTCTCTCATCTCTCGCTAGACCTAAATCTCTCTCTCTGAATTCCCTTTCTTCTCCGATGGATCTTCCACTGTTCTTGGGTAATCTCTCACGGTTTCTTCAGTGAGTGGACAAGTGTGAGTGGTGGTGAAGGCAACTGCTTTGGTTGCTGAGAGTTGTGAAGGATTAGGGTTTCTGTGTGAGGTTTTTCTGTGTGAGTTGGTGTTCGGTGCTTCCAGATCCTGTGTGGTTGAGTTGTGTGGTGTTGACTTCTGTGGTGAGAGGTTGATCTCTAGTCAGATTCAACGGTGCTCCCTTGGATTGGTTTCTGGTTGAATAGATCTGGTTATTGGCGGGTTTCTGAGCCATCTTTTGATCTATTCAGTTTCTCTCTTGTTTCTTGTGTTTACCGGAGTGTGCATATCTCTTTTGGTCCGAGAGGATCTTGTTTGTTATCACTAATCCGTTTATTCAGTGTGCAGGCTTCTTAGGAGAACTTTGTTGATACTTCAAGAACCCTAGCTTAGCATATTGACTACAGTTGTAATAGTTGATAGTTCTTTGGTTGTAATCTTGATAACTCAACAAAATCAGTCGCGTGGTTAGAGTTTGACTGAGCTCTCCTAATGAAGAACAAAGAGTTCTTGGTAAATAGTGAATCCGCACCTAATCTGATCCATACAGTGGTATTAGAGCCACGGGGGGATTAGGGCGGCACGCCAAGTCGCAAAAGGAGGTGGGCAAGTGGAATCCTCCTTCGACTGGGGATTCACTCTGGTAAATTGGCTGCATCTTCTGGTTTTAGTTTTTTCCTTTTCTGTGTTTAGTGCCAAATATAGGCTTGGGCTCTTGTTTTCTGGTAGACAGTCTCTGGCAAAGACTTAGGACTTCTGTGCTTTCTGTTCTTTGTTGCTTCTGTTGGTTCTTGTTTCTCTGTGATCTTGTGATCTCATCTTACTTGACCCACCAAGCATCTTGCATTGTCCAAGTGACCCCCTGCGCCCTCCAGTAGTGAGTGATTGCGAGCTGGGATAGCCTTGGCCAGTCTTGCTCGTGACAGTCAAGGATTTGAGGTCCTCTCTGTTGTGTGAAAGATGTGTTTCTGTCCTTGTGCTGCTTGTGTGTGTCTCTGTGTTCCCAGGTGTGTAAGGCTCCGTGTTTCTGTCTTGTTTCCTGTGTTCTTGCTAAAATGGCTCAACCTGTTGGTTTGGTTCCCTATAATGGTAAAAATGATGTTGCTATTTGGAAACAGAAGATGAAATGCGTTTTGATTCAACAAAAAGTTTTTCAAAGTTGTTGATGGTTCTTTACCTGAGGATACTGCTCAGGATAAAATTGATGAGATGAATGAGTTGGCTAGGGCCACTATTGTGTTAAATCTATCTGATTCTGTGATTAGGAAAGTTGATCATGAGGAATCTGCTGCTGAAATGTGGAAATTGCTTGATACTCTGTATACTGAAACCTCTATGTCTTCCAGAATGTATTTGCTTGAAAAATTGTTCAAATTTAAGCTGGACCTTGCTAAAGATATAGATGATAATGTGGATAGGTTTCAGAAGCTGGTTCAAGATATTAAGAGATCAGGTGATAAAACCATAGATGAATACACTAGTATAGCCCTAATGAATGTCATACCTGATTCCTATAGCGATGTTAAGGCTGCCATTAAGTATGGTAGAGATTCTGCTCCCCTAAACCTTATTATTAGCTCCCTGAAATCTAAAGAACTTGAGCTTAGGGAGAGAGCTGCTGATAAGAATGCTTATAATAAAGTGTTGAATGTCAGAGGAAGATCTAAATCTAGAGGGGGCAATGAGCCCAGTAGTGGTTCTGGTAATACCTCAAACTCTAGGAAAAAGTTTAGGTCCAGGTCTAGAAGTAAGGATCCTAAAACCTATAGGAAGTGTTTCAACTGTGGTGAAGTTGAGCACTATAAGAAAGATTGCACTAAACCCAAGAAGAATAAGTTTCCCAATCACAATGCCTAAGTTGAAACCCTTGTAAATGTTGCTACTTATGATAATGTAAATGATTCTGTCTTTATGGTGCATGACTTGCAATTTGTGAATGCCTCTCCTGCCTGTCCTTTTACATCTAATGATTGGCTATGTGATTCTGGATGTACTTATCATGTGAGTCCTTTCAAGGAAGTGTTTTCTGAGCTGAAACCTGTAACTAAAACTTTTGTGTCAATGGCTGATGACAAGAAATGTGAAATTCTTGGTATTGGCACTGTGTGTTTGAAGTTTGAAAATGGTTATGTGCTCAACTTAAAGGATGTGAGATATGTTCCAGATCTGTGCTATAACTTGATGTCTTGTACTGCTCTTGAAAATGAGGGTATGGGGGGAAAGTGGGGAGAAGGCTGTATGAAAATTTGCAAAGGGTCTATGTGTCTGTTCAAAGCTAACAAAAAGTGTGGTTTATATGTTTGTTCTGTTGTGCCTCTTTCATGTGAAAAAACCTATGCCAATGTTGTTAAAACTGATAGAACCATGTTGTGGCATAATAGGCTTGGTCACATGAGTGCTAAAGGCCTGAGTATTCTAAAAAAGCATGCCATCTTGTCTGATAATGATGTCCATAGTGAGTTGCCTTTTTGAGATTCTTTGTGCTGGGTAAACAACATAGAGTTTCTTTCCCTGCTACTCCTGCACCTGCTAATGTGAGTAAATGTATTCTGGAATACTTGCATATGGATGTTTGGGGTCCTGCTTCTGTGTCTTCTCACTCTGGATGTGTTTATTTCTTATCTGTGATTGATGATTTCTCAAGAAAAGTGTGGTGTTTTTTGATGAGACACAAGTTTGATGTTTTTGAAAAACTTAAAACTTGGAAAATCTTGATAGAAACTTAAACTAGTAAGAAAATCAAGGCTATTATAACTGATAATGGCCTGGAGTTTTGTAATAATAAGATGGATGACTTATGTGATGGTTTTGGAATTAAAAGACATAAAACTGTGCCATATACTCCTCAGCAAAATGGAGTTGCTGAGAGAATGAACAGAACTCTTCTTGAAAAAGTGAGATGTATGTTATCTAAGTCTGGTTTGTCTAAAAAGTTTTGGGGTGAGGCATTATTAACTGCTACTTATTTGGTGAATAGGTCCCCTTTTGTGCCTCTGGTTGGTCAGTGTCCTGAATATGTGTTCTATAGAAAACCTCTTAATTTTTCTCACCTAAGGGTCTTTGGCTGTTCTGCTTTTGTGCATTACAAGTCTGATAAACTTGAGCCTAGGTCTAGGAAAGGTGTTTTCCTAGGGTACCCAGAGGGTGTAAAAGGTTATAGAGTCTGGCTTAGGGATGAACCTGGGTTTAAGGTCATAATAAGCAGGGATGTAGTCTTCAATGAAGATGAATTCCCCTGCTTGAGATTGACAAGTACCCCAGATCCCATAGATGTGGACAATGAGCCTCTTAATGAGGTGGAGTCCACAGACTCACTCACTGCTGTGGAGCCTCTGAATGATGCTCCAAGTGAGGTGGAGCAGCCTTTCTGGAACACATATCCAGTCTATATGCCTAGTGAGACTCCTGATAAAGGACACCCAAATGTTGTTCATAATAATGTGGCTGCCCAAAATATTTGTGACAATTTGCCTGATATGCATGATAGACCTGCTAGAAATGCCCCTCATGCCCCTGTTCAAAATGTGATTAATAGCCCTGCTGGTATTCAGAATGTCATTGATGCTCCTAACTTACAGGATTATGTGCTTGCTAGAGATAGAGCTAGAAGAACTAATGTAAAGAAACCTGTTAAGTTTGATGGCTTTGTTGGTCTTGTTGCTTTTATAAACTTAGCTTTCAATGTGCATGAGTCTGATGGGGATGAACCCCAAACTTACAAGCAAGCTACTAAATCTAAATTTTGGAGTCAGTGGCATAAAGCCATGCTGGAGGAGATGCACTCTTTGATAATTAATCTTACTTGGATCCTTGTACCTTTGCCTCCTGGTGCATCTGTGGTTGATTGCACGTGGCTTTACAAATTGAAAAATGAGGTGGAGGGCCTTAGGTACAAGGCTAGATTAGTGGCAAAGGGCTTTACTCAACAAGAGGGGATGGATTACACAGAAATTTTTGCCCCTGTTGTTAAATTCACAACTGTTAGAATGATGTTGGCTTTGTGTGCTCATTTTAATTGGGAATTAAAGCAAATGGATGTTAAAACTGCTTTCTTACATGGTGATCTTGATAAGCCTATTTACATGAAACAGCCTGAGGGCTTTGTTGATCCCAAGTTTTCCAATCATGTATGCTTGTTGAAAAAGGCCTTATATGGTTTAAAACAGTCTCCCAGGCAGTGGAATATCAAGTTTAACACATGTATGCAGAAGTTAGGTTTTGTTAAAAGTACCTTTGATGCATGCTTGTATGTTAAGAATCTTGATATTGTGCCTGTGTTCTTGCTTTTATATGTTGATGATATGCTTATTATGGGTCCTTGTTTGAAAACCATTAAGGGTGTGCAAGTTGCCTTGAGTGAGAATTTTGACATGAAGGATTTGGGTGATGCTCAGAAAATCTTAGGGATTAGTATCAATAGAGATAGAAAAACATCCACGCTTGTGCTGCATCAAGAACCTTGTGTGTACAAAATTCTGAAAAAGTTTAACATGTTTGATGCTAAGTCTGTTTCTGTGCCTTTAGCTGCTCATTTTATGTTGAGTAGAGATATGTGCCCTAAGTCTCAGTCTGGAGTTGATGCTATGAAGAGAATTCCCTATGCTAATGCTATTGGACCTGTTATGTACTTGATGGTTAGCACTAGGCCTGATATTGCTTATGATGTGTCTTGTCTTAGTAGATATATGTCAAATCCTGGTCCTGTTCATTGGGAAGCTCTGAAATGGCTTTTGAGATACTTAAAATTAACTGTCAAGTATGGGTTGTGCTATTCTAAGTGTGATGAAGGTGTTTCACTAACTGGTTTTGTGGATTCCAATTATGCTAATGACAGGGATAAGAGGAAGTCAACTACTTCCTGTGTGTTTACAGTTTGTAAGTCTTGCATAAGTTGGAAGTCCCAGCTGCAGCACATTGTGGCTTTGTCTACTACTGAGTCAGAGTACATTGCCATCACTGAGGCAATGAAAGAGGCTGTTTGGTTAAAGGGAGTACTCTCTGAACTTAAGTTTGTGAAGTCTTCTCCTGTTGTGTTCTCTGATTCTCAATCTGCTATTCAGTTGTGTAAAAATCCTGTTTTCCATGATAGGACAAAGCATATAGATGTAAGGTTTCATTACATCAGAGATATTGTAGAAAAAGGTGAAGTGTTTCTTCAAAAGGTGCATACTGATAAAAACCCAGCTGACATGGGAACTAAGCCCTTACCATTAGAAAAACTTCTTTTCTGCATTAAATACTTGCACTTTGATCTAGGATAGGTTGCATGTCCCGGGGAAAAGACCTCAGCCACCTTATCAGCTGTGGTAAGGGTGGTAGGTGTAACATCCTTAACCTAATAAATACATAATTTTGCATAAAAATATAATTATATACTTCAATCCAATATAAAGTATATATATGTGTGGCAATAAAATTATATATATGTAACTGAAGAATTTATTGTAATATATAATAATTTATGAGTAATATTATGTAATATATACGTCTACACTATATGTACAATATATTTGTATATTTGTAAAGCTTTTTACACAAGTTTATAGAATATTTTAGTGACCAAAGTTTTATATTATTAGTATATTTATTTATAGTTAATGCTTTAAAACAATAAAAAATGGTTTTTTATGCATGTGAAAAGGAGTACACGTGCAATTAGGAGAAGTGATACATGTAATTGATGCTTAGGTGCTTTAATAGTGACTAGTCGGTTTAGCCGACTGAAGGGTTTCTTTTCAGGTTTGTTTCCCTACGGTTTTCGTATGTAATTGGAGTGTATCCAACTGATCCGGAAGAGATTCCCGACCTAGCTGAGTCGTTGGTACGATAACCGGGACCTGGCTTCAAACAAATTTCCTCAACCCACTTCTACTGATTAGTATAGTGGAGGTAAGGGTTGAATCCCACGAGGATGGACACGTTTAGATAACTGTGGTGACTTTCCTGGGTGTTTGGTTAGCTACCACGCTTGGGTTGAGATTTTACCTAGACAGGAAATAAAGGTAGTACTCTACTGACTAGTAGGCGGGAAAATAACAGACATGTGGGAGTGTTCGTGAAAATAGGGGACAAGGTGTATCGGAGACATATGGAAAGTAGACAGTTACTAAAAGAGGAAAATTAGACAACAAGGTATATCTGATGGCTGGGGGCTTTCTGACAGGTCTGGGCAGTACATCTGAAAAGTAAGGAACAAAAGCAAAAGTAACTTAAAAGTAAAGTGGTTCAAACTAAAGTTGATTTTGACGTTTTCTTCCTCACCAAGTATTGACAAAAATCATATGAACACAGAAACCATAACTAAAACTTCAGATTCATAAATTCAAACTCAAGATCCATCGATTAAAATGCTTAAACTTAAATTAAACGGTAAAACTGCAACTTTACTTCTACTGACTGACATGCAAGGTGGTAATCACGGCGCAGAAAAGAAACTCATGCACGAAAACTTGACTAAACATAGCTACAAC
Organism: Salvia hispanica; assembly: GCF_023119035.1. Taxonomy (NCBI): domain Eukaryota; kingdom Viridiplantae; phylum Streptophyta; class Magnoliopsida; order Lamiales; family Lamiaceae; genus Salvia; species Salvia hispanica. Next base: position 36,928,542 of record NC_062968.1, on the reverse strand, counting down.
TTCGAATCAACAACTCCAGATAAGAAAGCACTCAGAAATTAAAAGCAATCACTAGATCTAACTTTCCTAGGCAGAATGAAGCAAACTCGAACCAAAGCGACATGCGAAATAGAAACTTCATAACGTGGATGTTGGAAAATAACAAAGTACTTCAAAAGTGCAACAACGATGAGTGTTTGCAAATAACCAACGATGAAAACAAGTAAACTTTAAACTAAGAAAGCGATTAAGATTGTTTGTGCCACTCCGGGCGATGATACTACTACACTGCTACGATAACTGGCTGGAACGGCGGACTGATGACTTCTCCGGCAGACTCTTGGACGTCAAGTGACCATGGCTGTGGCGAGGAACGAGAGGTAGGATAATGCTGAAGGATTGATCTTCTAGAGAGAATTCTACTAAGTGTGATTGTCGAACTCTCGAACCCTCTCTCCAAGTGGCTTCTTTTATAGGGAGGCTTGCCCTTGCTTTTAGGGTAGACTTCTCCCGCGTTTTGACCTTTTTGCCCTTGTCAATGATCATCCCAGCTATCCTCCTTCTCCATCTTGAGCCTTTTCTCTGGCATGCATCCTGGTCAGTATCGCACCCTTCTGGCGCCCTTTTCACTTGCGTCACCTGAATCGTCTCCTACTGACTTGGATCCTTTAATCTTGCACACTTAAGCAACTGTTTTGCCGATAATACATGCATTTCACGACATACTGACCAGTAACCAAGGCTTAGAATACGACTTATCAAACTGCTCACACTTACCACATGCTTGTCCTCAAGTGTGAAGACAAACAAAAAGAAATAAGTCGAATTCGAGCCTGGTTACTCCCCCTGACCGACTCTACCTAGCTAGACTCAAGACTCTGACGAAAAAGAAAAGAAAACAAAATAACGACACAAACACATAACACATATAGTTAACTTAAACACATAGAACAGGCTATATTTTCAACCACCCTTCCCCTCGAGATCAGGTGCAATCCGGCCTTAGGCAGCCTTGAACTTCTGCCGCCCCCCTTTTCT
>NC_062968.1:36772740-36927425 GCF_023119035.1 Salvia hispanica | reverse complement strand
ACGTGCTCCAAAATGGCCGCCATACTCAGAATCATGGCAAGCCGACAAAATCTGAAGGTGCTCATGCTCTCCAACACACCTTCGAATGACTCCATCACTACAAATACGGAAGAGAAATGGATCTTCCCAAACATACATGCGAGTGTCACTAAAAAATTTCTTCTTTTGGTTAGAAGACAACCCTTCAGGTATAATGCCCGTAACAATGTAGTTTGCCAAGTTAGCAAACCACGGCACATATGTTTCCCGAGCCTCCACTTGCAACACTTGTTCATCGGGAAATTTTTCATTGATCCTTTTCTTTTTCTCATCTTCCGTCTCTTCCATGCCTTCTAATCTAGAAAGATGATCAGCTATCAAATTCTCGGTCCCCTTTTTTATCTTTGATTTCCACATCAAATTCTTGTAATAATAGGACCCATCTCACCAAACGAGGTTTTGCATCTTTCTTGTTCATAAAATATTTGATAGCTGAATGGTCCGTGAACACTACCACCTTCGTGCCAAGTAAATATGCACGAAACTTCTCAAAAGCATACACAACTGCTAACATTTCCTTCTCCGTCGTGGTGTAGTTCAATTGGGCATCGTTGAGTACTTTGCTAGCATAGTAGATGGCATGTAGGACCTTCTCTCTTCTTTGGCCTAAAACGGCTCCCACGGCGTAGTCCGAAGCATCACACATCAATTCAAATGGTTTCGACCAATCAGGTGTGATAATAATAGGAGCTTCGACTAGCTTCTTCTTGAGCAAATCAAATGCCTCAAGGCATTTATCATCAAAGACGAACTTGGCATCCTTCTCAAGTAGATTGCAAAGAGGTTTTGCAATCTTTGAAAAATCTTTTATGAATTTTCGGTAGAATCCCGCATGACCAAGGAAACTACGAATGCCCTTCACATTTGTTGGAGGAGGTAACTTGGAATTCACTTCAATCTTAGCTTTATCCATCTCCAATCCCAAGTCCGACACCTTGTGTCCCAAAACAATACCTTCCTTCACCATAAATTGACATTTCTCCCAATTAAGCACTAGGTTCGACTCTTCACATCTTTGTAGCACACGGCCCAAGTTGTGTAAACAACAGTCAAAAGTTGAGCCAAACACGGAGAAATCATCCATGAAGATCTCCATAATGTCCTCATTCATGTCGGAGAATATTGCCATCATACAACGTTGAAATGTAGCCGGGGCATTGCACAAACCAAATGGCATCCGGCGGAAGGCATAAGTACCAATAGGGCAAGTGAATGTCGTCTTTTCTTGATCTTCCGGGGCAATTGCAATCTGATTATACCCCGAATATCCATCCAAAAAACAGTAATGAGAATAACCCGCAATCCTATCAAGCAACTGATCCAAAAATGGCAACGGAAAATGATCTTTTCTTGTCGCCTTATTCAATCTTCTGTAGTCCATACAAACTCTCCATGAGTTCACCAATTGAGTTGCTAAGACTTCATTCTTTTCATTGACTGTCACGGTTATTCCTCCTTTCTTGGGTACACATTGCACCGGGCTAACCCACTCACTATCGAATATGGGATAGATCATCCCAAATTTCAATAATTTCTTCACTTCTTTTTCCACCACTTCTTGCATAAGTGGGTTCAACCTTCTTTGTCTCTTTCTTACCGGTTTAGCTCCATTTTCCATCAAAATTTTATGCATACATATCGCCACGTGGTCACTCACCCGGATTGTGGAGTGTGTTAGTTATGTGAGTGGAGAGACTCTTGAGTCTCTCATTCAATCTATCTCTCTCTCTCATCTCTCGCTAGACCTAAATCTCTCTCTCTGAATTCCCTTTCTTCTCCGATTGATCTTCCACTGTTCTTGGGTAATCTCTCACGGTTTCTTCAGTGAGTGGACAAGTGTGAGTGGTGTGAAGGCAATTGCTTTGGTTGCTGAGAGTTGTGAAAGACTAGGGTTTCTGTGTGAGGTTTTTCTGTGTGAGTTGGTGTTCGGTGCTTCCAGATCCTGTGTGGTTGAGTTGTGTGGTGTTGACTTCTGCGGTGAGAGGTTGATCTCTAGTCAGATTCAACGGTGCTCCCTTGGATTGGTTTCTGGTTGAATAGATCTGGTTATTAGCGGGTTTCTAAGCCATCTTTTGATCTATTCCGTTTCTCTCTTGTTTCTTGTGTTTACCGGAGTGTGCATATCTCTTTTGGTCCGAGAGGATCTTGTTTGTTATCACTAATCCGTTTATTCAGTGTGCAGGCTTCTTAGGAGAACTTTGTTGATACTTCAAGAACCCTAGCTTAGCATATTGACTACAGTTGTAATAGTTGATAGTTCTTTGGTTGTAATCTTGATAACTCAACAAAATCAGTCGCGTGGTTAGAGTTTGACTGAGCTCTCCTAATGAAGAACAAAGAGTTCTTGGTAAATAGTGAATCCGCACCTAATCTGATCCCTACAGGACGAATGAAAATGGAAAGTGCATATATTTTTACGGGACGAAAGGAATATATATTATCATATCTATATTATTTAGTCTATTAGTATTATATATTTCCCATATACTATTGTTTTCTTGTTCATTAGTTATGACTAGTATTAGAGCATCTCCAAGGGAAGAGGTAAATGGAGAGGTAAACTAATATAACTACCATATTTACCTTTTCTTCATGAAAAATCATTCTCCAAGGAGAGAGGTATTTGAGAAGGTATTATACCTTTTTTCCATTTTGAAGAGGTATCTTTACCTCTCCATCGATGGAGAGGTAAAATCATATAACCACCACATTTATCTTCTTTTCATAAAAAATAATTCTCCAAGGGGGAAGGTATTTGAGGATGTATTAACACTTTATATTTTTTTAATGCTTTTGTACTATTATTTTATATTTTTTAAGCGATATACCTTTCTATATACCTTTATAAAAGGTATATTGCACTTTTTGAGAAGGTATAAACATGCTATACCCTTTTCATTTACCTTCTCCTCTTGGAGTTGCTCTTATAGGAGACATTGTTATTCTTTTCAAACAATCTAGAAATATAATTATCATTATTTTGTATTCAATCATTTATTTCAATTCTGTAACTTTCTGGCAAACATCTACAACAAAACATCCCCAACTACCTTTTACTCTCCACCAATCACAATCGCGACGCCAGAATCTTATTAAAGGAATTAGTATCACTTCACAACTTTCTTCTCTTAAGTTCAAATATTTTTGTATCCTAACTTATCGCATTATTAATTTAAAGAAATAATAAAAATAAGACTTGATAGTTTATAATTTTCCATTCTTTTCATGTATTGTGAATAAAATATAAACAGTGAGAAAAATATATGAGTTATCATTTAAAACTAACAAGACAAAAAAAAGTGTTTCCATTAAAAAACAAGACATAAACTATAAACGAGTTGATGGGTAAGGGGCTAGGAATTGGAAATGGAATCAGAGGCAGAGAGATAGGATTAATGAAGGGTAAGGGGCTAGGAATTGGAAATGGAATCAGAGGAAGATCAATCAACAATCGAAAATGCTTGATTAGCACATCACTTGAATGGTATCGCTCATTTGATTCAACTCTTGAATGTACAGGCCTCCACACCAAAAATACAACACATTCAGATTATTACATAAAAAAATATTGGCTTCCCTCTCCAGATACGCTGCTAGCAGCACACTTGATAATCTCGCTAGCGATCAATAAACGACTTGTTCATAAGATCAACGGCTGAATCCATGAACTGCCACCACCATAACAAATAACTCTATTAATAACAAACATGGCACACTAGTTTTAAGGTGTTTTTTGTTGAAAAAAGCAGATATCAACACATCCATTTTTCCAGAATAGAAAAGGCTTTATTTTGACATCATGTCATGGCTTCACTAGACAATTAGCAGACACTGGGAGAGCCAACTCATTCACTAATTTCCTCAATTTTATCCATTCTTCTACAAGCTAATCTATGTACTATATAGCACAAAATATGATCTAGTACACATCTTCAGCTTAATTTTTTACTTTGTGAGGTACACAAATAATCAACAAAAACACTTTTTCTTTTCTTTTTTGTTCATGTTATAATAAAATGTTTGTTGGAACTTACTTTGCCAATTGATTTGAGTTCCCGCCCAACAGGTTCCATAAACTTCAAGTCCACTTCTATTGGCCATACCTACAAAAGTGATAACAAACGAGACTAACATATCAATATATAAGTTCGAATGAGGCGTTCAAACTTCATGAAGTTGACTTAATAACAAAGGCAGTCCCACGGATCATGCAGACTTTGCATGACCATAAATGGATCTAGAGTGAAAGTATAGAAAGTGAAATAATCAAATCAGCCAATAATAGAGCATTCTCCATGATAGTTTATAACAGCATGCGAAAGGGATAGAGTGATGAATATATTCATAGACTGCAAGGTTCTAGCATTATAATTTTGCCTCTTCAACAATCATCTGATAGAAGCCTAACTGCAGACCACAGTGCCTAGAAATTTGTTTGCTACTGGACAATAAACATATTTATTGCAGTAGAAGTTTTAGCTATCCAAAAGGTCAATATTCATAATGTTACTATCGAACATTAAGATATCCCCAGCCAGGAGAATCTGGAGATATTCTATCCACCCAAATCTTTGACTCTACAGCAAAAAGCTATGCATAAAGAGCAGATAAAATTTACTTCATTTAATAGAATGCATGTCTTTTCAACTTAGAAAATCTACTTATCCCTCTTTTCCTCAGCATATGTCCATTTTCCATGTTAGCATTTAGGACTGTCAGGGAAACTTGAGTTAGGAGTAGAAGAGGATGAGTAACACATGCATCAAGGCCCTTTGATACTCTTATGCTTTTAATCGACATTATCCTAAGATATATCAGTCACAGCATAAGAAATATATTCTGAGGCATAGACATAGCACTGCTATATTGTCCATGGCTCCTTCGATTAATTCATGAACAAGATGAGCATGTCCCAGTTCACTGCAAGATATTCAGTCACATTTACACCTATATCAAACAACACACCTTGTTACTGCAATTATGTCATTTTATGCAACAATATGATTTTCCCCCATGGTTTATGTAAAGGCAAGTCTCAGCAATAACAGGTAGAATTACTTAGGATCTTCTATTTAATCTAATACAATCCCACATCAATTAGGCCACACATATGCATGCAAAATGAACAATGAAGATATGAATTCCAAGTTTTAACTTGTACAAGAAAAAGCAGATGGAGAAGGGGGCACCTTGAGACCAAGTAACTTGATGGGTACAGTTTGCCCAGGCACAATGCAGTCTGGCCCTGCAGCTTCAACCACAGCCTCTTTCCCTAGGCCACTCCCAATTGGATCATCATGCTGAGAAATGATATCCAAAATAACGAGGTGTTTATATAAATGTAGAAGCTACCACACCTTTAAGATTATCAAGGAGAACATACAAAGTAAAAATACTTCAGATAAAATAAATCACCAGCATTGCAAATTGGCATAATCTCGAAACATTATCCCCTTCCCCATCCCAAAACAAGGTTGTTAAACAGCATATTGATGAATGTCTAATAGAAAAACTGTAGAGCCCCGCCTCTGGATAAAGATGAATTAGAAAGTTTGGATCTTTCCCATCATCCCTGCTTGTGTTATAATAAGAGTTCCAATGAACATATATAGGGCATACAGGATTGTATTAAAGAATGAATTTTAGGAAAGAAGACCACACAACACAGCTAAACTTCAAGAAAGGGAAAATTAAAATATTAATTAGGCAGCAAAAGAAACCTTCATAACAGAAAGGGCAAATTGAGAATAAGGATTCTGAGGGAGGCGGAGAATGGGAGAGTGGTGAATTTTAGGAATAGGTTTTGCAGCCGTCGACGCCCTCCACGGAACATCTTTCTGCAGGGCTGCTCCTTTCACCGACATCTTTTTGCGTATTGCGAATTTGTGATGAGAAATTACTGGTTTTTCTTGGAGTATGAATTCACGAATAAGATTATCCTCCTAATGTGTTGTGGTTGAAGAGATAAGAATTTGAGTTTTGATTTAGTCGAAGAAGAGTGTCCAATACCGATGATTGGATTGGATTGGATTGGATTGGATATTGGTTTTTTGGTGAGGAAGAAGAAACGGCCTATATCGAATGATTTATGTTTAGTACTAACATAATTTGGGCTTTGTGATAAAACATTTTATATGGTTATTCGGTCCTTATGAAAAGATTATTTTTTAATTAATTTTATTATTAATTTAATCATGTCAAATGAATTAGGATAAAAATATAAATTGAAAACAAGATGAATCTAGTGAATACAAAAATCTAGGTTTAAAATTTGAAAATTAGATGAATTAAATCAAACAAGAAACTTCCAATCGAAAAACAGAAAAGAGAATATTTGGCTTCTTCAATGGAGCCAAGAAGGTGATGAAACTGAAACTGCGTCTCCTCATTTTACTTCTCATAGACATTTCTGGAACACCTCTAACAGATGGATAAATAGTTGAAGAACTTGTTAGTACATTACATAGGCTACTAGTTTAATTACAATACAAAAATATGAAAATTCTGCTGCCTTTGGGATCCCCCTTTAGTCGTATTCATTTATCAAAATTCAAGGAGATGCTTCCTTCCATAGTAGATCTTCACTATCAAAGGATTTAAAATATTTAAGCACTTCCTTTATTTGTAGTTGGATTATTGATTTTTTCCGCATAGGAAGTTGTATTGTTATTGCTGCTTAACTCCACACCCTTAAATTTGATCTAATTTTATGCAAATTCACTCAAACAATAAGGAAATAACAAGTTCTATACGTTATTCATCAAACACGTAACTCCCTACAAAATTGATGTAAAAATCATTTGAGTTTGAATTTCATTAAATACAAAAATCTATGTTTTGTTCATGTAACTTTTGTTAACTAACTTTACGTGGAACTACTTGTTAATTAATTTTTAACGAAAAATCTAATTATGTGTGTTTGTGTGTCCCTAGTCCCTACCAATGATTCCATAATTCCATTGAAGTTAGATCTCGTTAGAATATTTCTACATGATGGGCTTAAGTGCGTTATTTATAATACTAATACAGCCTAAGATCACATCTATTTGCTTCATTAGGTACGAGACCTACCGAAAATTGGGTACAACTATGGTAATTTCGTATGACATGCAATTATTGCAATCTTATTTTTGTGGGGTTCTTTAAATTGATTATCGTAATCTTATTTATAGTAATAAAATAGTCTATTAAAGTGCAATACATCACAATTACTATATTTGTTTAAAAAAATAGAATTAAAAAATTATATAGTACACCTTATTTTTGAATCAACTATACTCCATATAATTTTTATTTAATAAAAGTGCCAATAAACTTTAAAAATAAGAGTGAACTACAAAAATAGTCCCTGGACTATGCGTTTATCACGCCAATGAACCCTGGACTTTAAAAATATCCCCAGACAACCCTGGACTAAGCGTTTATCTCGAAAATGATCCCTTTTCACTGTTTCGTGACAAAAATACCCTTTTGGAGGGTTTTGGGAGGTTTGGGCAATTTGGTCTTTTTACATTTTAAATCTGATATTATTTTTGTGATGTACTAAATATAATATTATTTCAATATTTTCATTCTTCTTTCCTTTTGTCATCCTTCACCTTGTTTCTTTATTTCAATATTAGATTTACTTTTATAAAATTAAATTTTAAATTTCAATTTTTAAATATAAATAAATTTTTTAATTATTAAAATTACTATTAAATAACAAATTAATAGTTTTAATCAATATTTGATAGTGTCTAATATTTAATCAATAAAGTACGACGCCGCCTTAGTTTTAATCAATAATTAATAGTTTTAATCATAAATAGATCATATAACACGATTTATTCTGAAATAAATATGCATCTAATGTATAGGAGAATTTGACTAAAAATATTATGAAGTTGACTAAAAATTTGATACTACTGAAAATTTGATATAGGAGAACTTTTGTTGAAATTTTCTAGTTAATTTTGATTGTTTTCAAATTAATAAACGAAAATTATATTAGTCTTACATTAGATGCATATTTATTTCGGAATAAATCGTGTTATATGATCTATTTATGATTAAAACTAAGGTGTCGTCGTATCTTATTGATTAAATATTAGACGCTATCAAATATTGATTAAAACTATTAATCTGTTATTTAATAGTAATTTTAATAATTAAAAAAATTTATTGATATTTAAGAATCGAAATTTAAAATTTAATTTTATAAAATTAAATCTAATATTGAAATAAAGAAACAAAGTGAAGGATGACAAAATGGAAGAAGAATGATAATTTTGAAATAATATCAGATTTAGTACTACATAACTGAAATAATATCAGATTTAAAATGTAAAAAGACCAAATTGCCCAAACCACCAAAACCCCCCAAAAGGGTATTTTTGTCAAGAAACAGTGAAAAATGACCATTTTTGAGATAAACGTTTAGTCCAGGGACTATTTTTGTAGTTCACTCTATAAACAATTATATACTAATAAATTCTTGATTCCAACTACAAAGTTGAAATAAAGTAGTACTGTATATAAGATTAAAATTAAAGAAACAGAGAATATGTGAAACAATAAAAATGATACTACATGAAATGGAGCACCAAAATTGGATTCTGATTCTGATTAATTGAACACAAAAATAAAGCAAATATGATTTTTTAAATTTTCTGTCTTCGATTCTGATTATGTATGCTTTACTCTAATTTTCAAATTATCAATTATGATTCATTTTATCCAATTAAGGTTAATAATTAATTTATTAAGACTAGGAGTATACTTTTATAACTCTTCAAGTATGTATGTGGATAATAGCATAAGTACATTTATGGTTTAGGATTCACAAAATGGTCGTGGAGTTGATTTAAGGTTCATGATTGAAACTCCGGCTGGATTTTAGTAACAAATTTGACAGACACCCACCCCACAAGTGGACGTCAATTTCAATTTAATAGTAACACATACCTTATTCACACCTAAGAAAGATCCATATCTGCCTCTGCCTGCATTTTTCAAACTTTTTGAACAAAGAAGCACGCTTTGAAAGTCTAATAGCACTATAGCAGCGTATTGATTTTGGGCCATGAATCCGTTCATAATATTGTTTTGTCTTGATTGAGAACAAGTGGGCAAGACTAGCCGACAACTCTTCACAAGAGTTGGGATAGATTGAAATGGGTGGGGGGCTTTTTCCATCATACACAGAAAAAGTTGAATGCAATAAGCAACTAAATAAGCACTACTGCCCAATCCCTTTCCATTTTCCATCACATGATAACATGCTTTCACTTTTCATAACATTGTCCTACAATTCATTGCTAATTCACATTTCTTGTTTCTTTTAAACTTGGATGGTGCAAGAATATGCTGTGGAATGACAACTCATGGAGTACATTCTTTTGCAATCATCAAAACAAGTATGCCATTGTGTGAAGCGATTATAATCTTGTATCAATTGAGTAAATGATATTTTTATCTACAATACATAATATCCATGATAAAGTAAGTAAGATGAGAAACAGAGGACTCTGTTTCCAATTGTTTAACTTTCGGCAATTTGCTCATCTCTGAACTTCTTGTATATGTCCCCTCTGTAAAACTTCCTAGTCCTCACTACCAAGATGAAGGAAACAATGCAGCCAACCATGGTAGTGGCGGTGATGATGAGAAACGCGAGCTTGTAACAGGCGACGCCGGTGCACGACAGATCCTCCCCGTGCCTCCTCGTCAGCCCTTTCGCCGCCAACTGCTTCGTCGCCTCCATGTCGTACAAATGCCCCGTGATCCTCACATTGAGAATGTACGCGCCGAGGGGGCTGGCGCCCCCGCCCAATGTGTAGAGCGTGGAGTAATACTTGAGGCCAAAGATCTCGGATATGATGGCGAAGATCAACGGCCACTGCGCCCCGAAGCAGAACCCCATGATGACCGAGGCCACGTAGAGCGAGTTAGGCACGCCGAATGCGATCAGGAGGTGGCCGGAGCACGAGACAAGCAGCACCAGCGTCAGCATCAGCGGCCGCGGGAACTTGTACTTGGCCAGGACTATCTCCGACACGAATCCCGCTGTGACCCGCCCGAGGTAGTTCCATATGCTGACCAGCGACACGAACGTAGTGATAGTTTTCGCCGGATATCCCAACGCCCGGCCGATCTGCCCCAGGTTGTCGATGGCGGTCAGCGTCCCGCCCACGCCGAACGTGATTGCTGTGAACAGAATGATCATGTCGATGCTGAAAAGCGCCTGGAGTATGTTGTAGTCCTCGCCTCTCTCCGGCGGCTTCAGCACGTCTTTCCACCACGGCGTCGCCTCCACCTTTTCCGGCCCAGCCTCCTCCGTGATCACTTTCACAGCCGTCGTCGAATCGCTCACTTCTTCTTCTTTCCTTCCCTTCCAATTATTGAGCTCTTCTCTGAAGACAACAGCTAGCGGGGCGAAGAGGAGGATGAGGACGACGGTGGCGAAGCCGGCGTATGCTGGCTGAGTGAAAGTGTGCCAGTTTTGGAAGATGATTGCGATCATGAGGAAACCGGCGAGGCCGAGAGATATGTAGAGGAGATGGTAGAAGACGCGGAGTTCGTTCTCCGGCTTGGAATCGGCTTTCATCAAACGAACCGTAGGCAAAAACACAAGAGAGACCGCGGCGGGAAGCCAGGCGATGAGCAGGATGAGGGACTTGGAGTCGCCGGTGTAGAAAGCGCGATAGAGCTGGGTCATGATGGCGCCGCTGAGGCCGGTGAAGCCCTTGAGGAGGCCGATGACAATTCCCCTGCTCTGGGGGAAGTTCTTGACGCAGGTGACGAGGGCGCCGGTGTTGGAGAAGGTCTGCGAGTTGGCGCCGACGCAGATGTAGAGGCAGATCTGCCAGACGGGGGGAGGGGAGATGCGGTGGGTGGCGGCGAGCCAGATCATGAAGTAGCCGGAGAAGTTCATGGTCATGCCGATGGCGAGGACGACCCAGGGAGGGGTGAACTCGTTGATGATGCCGGACATGACGCCGATGTTGCCGCCGAGGTCCTTGAAGAAGCTGATGAGGTTGAGGGTGGTCTGGTCGTAGCCGAGGGAGGTTTTGAGGTCGTTGGAGTAGGCGCCGAAGATGTAGGTGGCGCCGGACATTGACAGGATCAGGAGGCACGCGAACACCATGAACCATCGCCCGCGGAGCATCTGCATCGCTACTGCTCCGCCGCCCTCCGCCATTTTGATTTTGGTTGGTTTGTTCTTGGTAGGGGATAAGAATGTTGTTTGGACTTGGGAGTGTTGAATATTCGATTATGAATTTGTGGATAGCTACTTATACTGCTCTCTAAGCTAAATCATTTTCTTTTTATTACTCCTACCTTCTTTCTTGGAGTAGCTAGTGTTTGATTGCTATTGGTGTGGATGGAAGCAAAGATTGACTAGTAGATCTCGCCTTTGCAAATTACTGTTTTAGGCTTTTAGCCATTTGTGTATTTATCTTTTATAAGAAAAACTATTTTTGATAATTAATACTATCGGATCTCCATGTCTCAATAACTATTAATACTATCCGATTACATGCCTCAATAACTATTTTTAACAATTAATACTATCCGATTCTATGTCTCAATAACTATTTTTAATAATTAATACTATCCGATTTCCATGGCTCAATGTCGATGTCATATTTTTCTTTATAATTTATCTCATATAAAATGTCATCTTTATATGAAAAAAGTTTTCCCTATTAATGTATAAAAATATAATATTTTTTCTTTCTTCATTTATAAAATAATACTCCCTCCGTCCACGAAAATTTATCCCAATTTTCCATTTCCATCCGTCTCCCAAAATTTGTCCCATTTCACTTTTATAATTTTTGGTAGTGGATCTCATATTCCACTAACTCATTCCTACTCACATTTTATTATAAAACTAATATATAAAAGTAGGACCCACAATCCACTAACTTTTTCAACTCACTTTCCATTACATTTTTTAAAACCCGTGCCCGGTCAAACCGGGACGAATTTTCGTGGACGGAGGGAGTATCTCCTAAAATTTTGTGTAGTCGCTCGAGTGTAACATCTACCTCGGAACAAATAGAGTAAATTATAAATTACTAAATAGTCTTGTAAGTGTATGTACATCTACTTTCTTATTTTTGCATTGTTGAAAAACTTATTTTCATCGGTTTAATTGTTATATTAATGTGATTATTCTTGAGTTATGTTGTTTGAATTGTCTATTCTCAGCTAATTAATTGTTGCTATTTTGGAATTTGATGTTTTTGATGAGTTGTGTAGAGAAAAACATGTAAAAAATGACAAAATTGCGGATTTGGAGCCAAGCAAGACACTCATCCAGACAAGGCATAGGTACTCAAGCGACGCCCGGACGGGTGACAAAAGAACATCATGGAGTGTCCAGAGAGTTTCACTCGTTCGAGTCTCTGGTGACCACATGGTCACCCGGACATATCAATTTCACAAGGAGTAAAGAGTCCAGGGGCATCCACCTGTCCAGGTCATACTATGGTCAACTGACCACCTAGACGGGTATCAGAAACGTACTGTGAGGAGTCTAGAGATATATACTCGGTCGGGTACCCTTTTACCAACAAAGCCACCCAGAGGGGTTCGACGCAAAGATCCATTTTGTAATGCCAAAATACAATTTTTGAAGAGCAAAATAAAGTTAAAAAAATGCCTAGGTCAGAATATTCAGTCACCAGCCGCCTCCTACACTTCCACACACCCCCAAGAACACCTTTTGAGAAAGAATTGAAGATTGGAGACTCCAAAGTGGAAGATTGAAGTTTCCACTCCATAGATTCATTCTACAGGAGTATCTAGTTTGATTTTACTTATGTATTTGATGGAATCCTTTGTTTAAAACTTGGTTTTCGTTAAGAACATGAGTAGCTAAACTCTTTTTGTAGAATTCTTGGCGATGATGATGCACTAATTTCATAGTTTTTGTCCAATTGATTTTGTTCTTACTTGCACTTGTAGTTGTTTGATTTTTTATTTTTTTTTGTCACATTCCTTTCATATTCTTGAACATCACCGCTTGAATGTGTATGATTAATTAGATCAATTGGGAGATGAAATAGTTAATCTTGAATGAAGAGTAAATCACACATTAATTCAATAGGGTGATGTCTTTGATCTTTTTATGCTTTTGGAAGTTAGGGGTTGAGGGTTAGAATGAAACTTCAATCCTAGCACCTAATCTACAGATTTCTCACCTCGGGGATGGATTTAATCTATAATTGTGTTCAACTCAATAACTTTAGAGACACTTAAAGGTACTTAAGACAAATAGATTGGATATAAGAGCTAATAATTGTGCATCGGATCCTTGAGTTCTAAAATTTCTCCATATTATCTCCTTCCTTCTTGTTTATTTGTTCTTATTTGTTTATTTACTTTTTATATGCTTGAAGTAGTTGTTACGAACAAAACAAATCTTTTTTCTATGTCTAAATAGTAGTCAACATTGGTTCGTGGTACGTAAGTTGATATAAAATTTTCTCTGTGGGATACGATACTCTTGCTTGCTAATTCTAGCAGGTACACTTGTGAGTACTACTTGTGTTAAAATAAGTTGAGTCAATTGTTTATATGCTTCGTATTGCATAAACTAGTATCTCACCCGTGTGACACACGACAAATAGTATTTCTTTCCAAAATTTATACTCACTGATTCTCTTTATTCCATCTAAGGGTGTGTTCACTTTAGAAGAATTCTAATTTTAACATCTTCAAGAATTGAGGGAGAATTAGGCACATATATAATTCTAGGCCCCATTATTCAGTGTACAAGAATTGATTTCAAATATGGCCCAAATAGTAACCCCAAATGTTGACTTTGACCTAATCGAATTAAGGATTGACAAATTTTAACCCCCCAAATGAGTGAGAGAGAAGGTAATGAGGTGGGAAGGTGGGGCAAATCTGTAAAATCAAGTCTAATTCTTGGTGGAGAGCCCAATGCACAAACAAATCTTATCTATTATCCAAAACTTCAATTCTTTTCCATTTAGTGTGAACAGGGTTGGCCTCTCATTAATTGGCAGGCTTCAAGGAATTAATTAGTGGAAGGTGAACAACCATAATTGGCATAATTGGGCCAAGAATTTCCTAAGCCCTAAGTTGAGTCATTATATTTTTGGCAGTAAACAAAAATTTAATCATTCTTACTTTATTCATTCTCTTATTTTAATAATCCCCCTGTCCGCGAATAGGAGTCTCGTTTTTCCATTTTAGTCCGTGTGCGAATAGGAGTCCCGGTTCACTTTTACCATAAATGGTAATAGGGTTTCATATTCCACTAACTCATTTCACTCACATTTCATTTAAAACTTATATATACAAGTGAGACTTATATTCCACTAATTTTTTTCCACCCACTTTTCTTAACATTTTTTAAAACTCGTGCCGCCAAGAAATGAGACTCCTTATGGAGGATGGAGGGAGTATGTCTTTATCTCTCCTATTGTATTTTATCGTCATTTAACTTATTTAACATAGTTTCTTAATTTATGTCTCCAAAAAAAATTCATCAACTTAGTTGGGACGAAGGGACTATCAAATTATTATGCACCAAAAATAAAAATTAAAAAAAAATTATTAAAATTAACTCATAAATAGTTATTAAAATATTTTGGATGTCTGATAAAAAACTACAAACACATATAACCAAGAACATATATTGTTCAATAATGACTCTAGAAATTGTTGGGATTGGCGCAACGGAAATTGCAAATTAAATAAATCCACAAAAGAATCTATTTAGGAGATTATGTGGATCGATTCAATTTCATGCTTAAACATGTAGAAACATATTATTGTGCAATTAATCACATAATTTAAAATTAAATTATGATGTATACTTACAATTTTGATTCTCCAAATAATCGAAGTGACTTTCTACTTCTCCACGTGTAGATCTTCAAGCTTGATTGTGATTGCAAGACCAATGATCTTCTAACCTAAGACTCAACTCTATAGATCTAAATTCCTTGTGGGAGGAATCTCTTAGAAATTATAAGGATCTTAAAGGAGAAGACAAGAAAAATCAATTGCACAGAAAGTGGAATTTTCGAGTTCCCTATGAGAAAGAGGGGGCCGAAAATTCTAGTGTGTAGACTAGGATTTCACTTCTTGTAAATGGTGTATTTGTCTCCTCTCCCTTCATCCTTATTTATAGAGTTTATAATGGGTTAGGTGTCACGACCCAATTTTGCTAAGTATAAGTAAGCTCATTGGGTTATGACTTGGGATGGAATAGAAGGACAATATTTGGATAAAAAGGATTCTCACAAACAATACTCACTTAATCAACGCTCGATTATGCAAAATTGAGTTAAGGTTCTTACAACACGACATAGCACACATCAGAGTTTCTTTAGAAATAGGGATCTCAATTTATGGAATAAAACAACGGAAGCGACTGGAACGCGGTTACATGTATGAAGACATAATCCTCCGAGAGTAGTACACACTAGTAGGGTAGATTTCTTTATTCGGCACACAGTAGTAGGATAAGATACTTGATACAACACATATTAGTAGGATAAGATAGTTGATTCAGCACACTCCACTCCATCATAGTTCAACCTGCACATTTAGAAATACATGCAGGGCTGAGTACAGGGGTACTCAATGCACACGTTGCCGAAATCTACAATATATATAAAAACAAATATTGCCAAGCCATCATACAAATAATACTCGAGGTTTTTTTTTTTTCTGAAAAAGACCCAAGCTTACTAAATTCTTTTACTTTAAAAAGTTGACTGATCAGTCTTAGTTCCTTCTGTAATCCGCCATATCTGAACTTTCCTTCTTGTGCCGGAAAAGTGGCCACTTTCCACGAGCACAGGACCGACCAAACCTCTCGATGACACACGGTCCACATGTACACTAGTCCGAGTAGGGACTCTCCCCTTGCTGGAACCCGAATTCGATTTCTTACTTTACTTGGCATAGCACATTAAGTATAACCAAACAGATAGGCATCATACATAAAACAAAACATTTAAGGCATGACAACATTATTTTCATAATTAATCGTCATAAAACAATACTTTATATTTTATCCATTGTAGGATAGGAAAGTGCACCTCGTACGCTTCTTACTCCGTATGACAATATTAACTCACTTGGAGTTAAATTCCTTGCGATAGACCTTGTCCAATAAAAGATGGAGTAATAAACTATTTAGCTTCAAGGAAATAACAATAGCGGATGATATGCTCTTAAGATATGTATCCTCTTTTCCTTCTCACTTTCATAAACTCATTTACTTTAATTAAATTCGAAGATTTAATTATTGGTATTAATTAATCGAGAGATTAATTAATTTAATACATTTGATGATTTACTTGAGAAAAAAAAACATACAAACTAACTTACTTAAATTAATTCAAGAGAATTTATTCTCAAGCAATTAATTTAATCATAATTAATAAATTCCAAATAAGAACTAATTAAATTTAGTCCTAACACTCTAAAAATTCAACTCATTAAGTACTTAGAAATGTTACCCATAAAGTTATGGCCCGGACCAATTTGATATTTGAAAGGCAAAGTCAAAGGAGCAAAATCATTAGTTCAAGTACATACTAAGTCAAACTAGGCTCCATATACGTGACTTCTTTCTATTATCATTTCTCTCTATTATCTTTTTCTAACTCTCTCTCTCTCTTCATGATCGGGAGTCCAAACAATATCCGATCGTCCCGAATTTAACCAAAGTTAGAAGCCTCATAAAGCATCATTCTAACCGAAGGAGATCAAATTTTAACGGTTAGATTTTCTAGAAATAATTTCGGAAGTGGCTGTCGGTTTCTACATTACCAGCGTTGGTTTTGTACACGATCGGAGGTTCAAACATTGTACGATCGTTCTAAAATTTTAAAGGAAGGTAAACAACTCTCCTAACTTCACTTTGACCGAAGGGAATTTCATTTGAACAGCTAGATTTTTCGTTATAAATTTCCGAAGGTGCTGGTCTTTCAAAGAGAAAATATTTAGGAGTTTTTCCTACTTTTTATATGATTCCAAGACTTTACACAAGTAGTACGTAACTTAGGCTCAGCATAAAAATAAATGAATTTGCACATGAATTTGAAGATTGATTATCTAGGAGCATGCTTGGTTGTGATTATATGTTCTATATGAATTCAAGTTAACATGACATGCTTATAACAACTTGAAAAGATTTAACTCGTGGTTTGATAATCATCACCTCGAAAAGATGATAAGAGATTTTTATGATGAGACTTGAAACTCTCCTCCTTAAAGAAAGCTTGAAAACTTGGTGTTGGAAGGTTGGAAAGTTTTCCGTCTACTTGCTCGAAAATAAAAGTTTGGAGGTGAAAGAAAATTTTTGGGTAGGCGTTGGTAATCAGGGACGAATGTACATGTATTGGAAGAGGGGCAATTGCCCCACCTCATGTTTTCCATCCCATGTATTTATATACCTATTTTAAGTTAATTTCTTTTAATCTTCTACTAAATGCCCCTCCTAAAAAGTGTAAAATTCCTTCATATGTAAATTTTCCCCCTATCCTACAAATTCCTGGCTCCGCCCCTGTTGGTAATGGAAGCTGATACCTTCCTTTATACTCTAACTCTCTACACAAGTTATGACTACACATTTTTCTCGGTTAATTATCCCAACATCATCATTGTTTTCTTTAATTTCATCACGTTTGCAGAAGTAGAATTAAGGGGAGTGTTTGATGGCGAAGCTCCCGGGATGGTGCAGGAGGTAAAGAAAGTCAAGTCTAAGTACTATTCCTCTCTTCCTCACTTCCTATTCTTTTGCCCATAGGTAGATATATATATTTTACTCCCTCCGTTCCACAGTAACAGAGGCGTTTCGTTTTGAGCACTCATTTTGAAAAAATAATAATAAATAGTTAAAGTGGTGAAAAAGTAAAGTAAGAGAGAGAATATTGTAGATAAGACTCTTCACTACATTATTCTCTCTCTTACTTTACTCTCTCTCCACTTTAACTATTTATTATCATTTTTTCAAAACAAGAGCTCAAAACGAAACGCCTCTATTACTGTGAAACGGAGGGAGTACTAATTACCTTGGTCATTTTCTCGTGTAGGAGGTTTTTTTTTTTTTTTTTTTTTTTTTTTTTTTTTTTTTTTTTTTTTTTTTTTTTTTTTTTTTTTTTTTTTTTTTTTTTTTTCTGAAATGGAAGCGGGATTTACTAATCGCTTGCGATGTCGGACTTTCTTTTATTGTTGTAAACATTCAAATACTACTTGTTATTTTACGCATCTAGATTAGTGCATCAATTATGTGATTAGAACGGGGTATCACATTAGGTTAGGGATCTATAGGGTTTGGATTGAGCCTCCCCAATTGGACCTTCTTTACTAATTAAATTATAACCCATAATTTAATATAAGGCCAATGAAATATTTCTTGTGTCATTATCGAAGAAATACTGACCGCCCATCCAATCCCTGATTACAAGCAATCCGGGTTAACCTCTTTAATATATTATTTCATGTGTCTAAGACTTTCTATATCCATTAATTAATTTGTAGTCTGCTATGTACTTTAAATTAATTAATATCTTTATATTTCCAAGAGTTTATCTAGTACGAGATGTATATTAAAATAATATACTTCACTTTTCTAATTATTCTTGTATGAAATCCAAACCGACCGGGTTTCCGAATAATAGAACTTCTCTTGAACACCTCTTGGGGATATAGTCAAACCACGCAGGCACACGATTCAATGTGATAATAGAACACACCATACTAGTTATTAATTACTACTACCTAAGATATCAGGAATATTGAGTTGCGAAAAACCCTCACCTACTGATAAGTCAAAGCAGCGCATGATTAAATAACGTGTGTCCTATATTATCACAAGGATTAAGAAATATTAAATCTCCAAGGCATCGTCTTTCAGTAGATAGCAAATAAAGACGATGTTTAAACTTTAGATCCATTCAATGATATACCACACCAGTGTCACTAGTCATTCTCAAGGTAAAGACGACTTTCGGATGGATACTGCAACCTTTCGCGATAGGTAGCCAACGCCTATCTAGGTTGTGAAAAAGTTTTACTTCTACAAGGTTCCGACAGGGCCACCTACTGTGATGACCTGTTCCACAACCCAGCCTTCAATGTAGAAGACTTAGACTGATTTTACTTTACGGCGTTTTAATTATATAATTATAATTAAAGATGGTCAATACCCATTAAAGTAAAATACACAGCATGAAGAAAATATTTATTTTTCTCATTAAATAAGGAGAGTTTACAGTATACAAGCCATTTATCAAATTGATAATAAACTCGAAAAATGCTTTTTAGTATATATGTTCCAATAGAAATAGCATTATACTCCATCCATTCCTGAAAAGTATGACCATTTGGTTCAGTGCAAATTTTAATGCATATTTGGTAAAGTAAGAGAGAGATAGAAAGAAATAGTAAATAAAGTATTGTTAGTAGATAATGGTCCTACCTCATTAAAGAGAAAAAAAGTTTCCAAAATTAGAAAGTTCATACTTTCCAGAAACGGATTAAAAAGAAAATGGTTCATACTTTTCAGGAATAGAGAAAGTATAAGTGCCCACAGCGAAAGATGGAGTATCTTTAAAAAAAATAATCTAACATGAGCAAGAGATTAACCTTAACTTTTGTTAATTGTCATGGCATACAACACAACCAAAAAACATGTCGACGATGAAATTTGAATGACAACATTGGATCATAATTTATTAATGACATCCGAGGAATCAACATTTTATGATCTTGATTATCACATCTCAAGACTTTGTCTTATACAACATGATCACCTAAATTTATAATGACCAATCTGTGCCACTACACAATTCATTAGCATGCCAAGTTCATAAACAAAAGCACAACGAACTTTAACTACTAAAGAAGTTATAAAAGGATGCAGATCATTGATCACTTTCACCTCCATCGTAGAACCGCTCACTGCTTAGGGTGTGAACGGATGCAAAGATTGACTAGTAGATTTCGCCAGCAGTTGCAATTTGCAATTTGCCGACCAGTAGAAACTGGGCAGCAATTTGCAATTTTCAAAGGTGGAAGGACAAGACCGTGGTTTATCAATAAATGAGGGCTTTGTTGACAGTTTCTAGTATTCCAGAGACTGAACCTGAATTTACTAGAAATTGGTTAACTTGAATAAGATTCAGTAGATGTTGGGGTCTATTTTTGCAATGAAATAGTAATTCAGGGATGAAAGAGCAAAAACCTCAAACTAGTTATTTTTTTATTTTTATTTTATATTATTTTATTAAATTAAAAAACAATGATAAAGCAGATTTTTAATCCCAAACTATAAATAAGTTTATTCTGTTTTTCAATTTTTCCACATTCTGAAATAGGAGAAAAGTTTCCCGCTTTATTGTTCCCTTCTATCGGTTTCATTTCAATGAGGACGCCACAATTCTCAAACCCTAACTCCATTACTCCAACTCCCCTTAGCTATAGCTCAGCCTAAATTGTTCGAAGATTATTAGTATTGATCCTGACTACATACATTACATGGAGGCAATGGCAGGCCACGCAATTGAAATGCTAACAACATCCGATCGCGATGACGAGGAGCGGGATGGAGATGACGTGGCCGGAATTACCATTACGACGCCGGCTCACTTGATCAACGACAATCATGGGAACGAATTTGTGATTGTTGACGATACGCCCTCTGAGGATGGCGGTGATGATGCTGCCGAGCCTGAACGTGAATGCAGCAGTCCGGAGAAGGGCGTCAGTTGCAATAAAGGGGTTTCGACGGCGTTGGTAAAGGGTGATGGTGATGGTGATGATGATGGATTGTTGGGAGAGTTCAATAGGGGCGAAATTGATGGCCTCTTTTGCCCCATTTGCCTTGAGGCTTGGACCTCTGGTGGAGACCACCATGCCTGGTAATTACTAGTTGTTATTGTTGATCTCATCTTTAATTGTAAAAAGCGAATTTTCTTGTTCACCTTTATGTTCATCTTGCTGAGTATGTAGTTGTTTGCCATGTGGGCACATATATGGGTTATCGTGCATCAAGAAATGGTTGTGTCGTCAAGGCTCGCACAAGGTGCTTTCAGTTTCGTTTGCATACATCAACATATTCATACTCTAAATTCTTTGCTGATTGTGTATTTCTGTGTTGTAGTGTCCGCATTGTAAAAAGAAATGCAGGATAAAGGACATTAGGCTTCTTTATGCAACTCGGCTTGTTGCTATTGATGGACATCTTCAAAAGGTGCAATTTACAGAAAAAAAATTTATTGTTATATTTGGGGTTGGTTGATTTTGGTTGTGACTTGTCTTTTATTCAATCTCCGCAGAGAGCACAATCATTTGAAGCTAAATGTTCGTCCCTTGAGAAAAAGGTGAGAAAGGAAATTGAAGAAACAGTCTTCATAAACCACTTCACACTCTACTTGAAATTTTACTTTTATAACAAAATGCTCTTCAAAACCAGCAACCTTGGATTCCTGCTTATTTTTTGCTGCTACTAGTACCTTAATATACTGCTAAATTAATTTATGTTGAAGAGTATTCTTCACTAATGCTTGCGGACCAGTTAAAGAAAAATTCTGTTTTTGTGACATTGGGGCAATATTTTGTTTAGTTCATTGTTTGTGTTAGACTCATTTAATGTTGTCGTTAGATGTATTAATTATGTATATGGTGGTTATTGAACAGAAAATCCAACTGTAAATCAACTTTGAGCCATGGCTTTTAGACTTTGAGTATTTGTTGTCACTGATGCATTAGCCTAACTGATGTCACCCTTGTAAAACTCAGCATTAATACACATCTATGTTCCATATTGTGCAGACTCATGGTTATCTAAGAGGAGTTCAACTATATGGAATTTATTTGTTTGGAAAATTGGCAGTTTGTCCTAATACTAATTATATAATGCTCCTTACCTGTCCTCAAAACTTTGTAGAGTGCTGACTGGGGCAAAAAGGAAATAGAATGGAAGAAGAGAGAAGCTGATCTGCGCAAGGAAGTGCAATATCTCAAAGAGGTGTGTACATGCATATGTTATTAGCACTATTTTGTTGTATTCACACCAGGTTCGGTTATAGGATGCTGAAACAAACATTTACACGGATTGCTTGTTATGGGACCTTTTACTACATTAGCTTTTGTTATCACTTTGCTTCTGTCCAAGCATTAGTAGCATTACTGACGTTTTGTACTTGTGAAATTATGGTCTTCTAGAGGACTTCTGACTTAGAGGATCTTTTGGAAGATATGGAACGCAGGGCATCTGGGTCATCTGCATCAAATTCGAATTATCCAAGAGGTTTGATTGGTTGTAGCTTTACATCATATAGTTTGGTTGTTAGATAATTAATCTATCTGTTTTAGGTTCCTATTCCTGTATCAATCATCTTTCTGATTTTTACCTGCAGGAGTTGATTCCATCCCTAGTTTCCACAGTGGAGGATCTCATAAATTTGAAATGCAGGTTTAATTCTTGATTGAATGATATGGTTTTGCAATTTAGTCTAAATTTGATGGGGGAGAACATGTCTAACTTATGCTCTAAAATGCGATGAACTTCAGTGTCTTTTACGTTTCAACTTATTGGTTTCACATCGATGTGCATTGAAGACATTTATATGTTATGAGAGAAGTATCAAATTGTAATGCTTGATGTATATGACCTGAAGACAAATCACTGTAATATCAAAGTCCAATGCAGAAGCTAATTGGGGACAAATATTTGATTATATTTTCTAATGTCAACAGATAGAAAAATGATTGGAGACAAATCACTGTAATATCTTTATGTTCTTTATTATTACCTCCTCTATGGTTTTTGTAAAGATTTAACTTTACCACTCAGCCTAGCAACACTAAATGCATTTATTAATTTTGGAATAATTGTCTGTTGATACTTTCAGATGGACATTCAGATACAAGGTGCCCGCCTCTTTGGTGTAGATTCTTCCAATAAAATTTTAGTATTTGCTCGAAGGCTTTCAGGAATGGGGGGAGGCAATGTGCTGACCAAAGTAAAGTTGCTTTCATGGTCTTCTGGATAATGAATATGTACTCTTAAATGTTTTGTCTACCGATTATGATGCTTTCCTATGTGAACATACTACACTATAGGTAGTTTGTGATGCTTTTCAGTTTTCACATTAACTGGATGTATCAGTATCTTATGCTCGGTTAGTATATCTGTGTAACTCAGTTTTGGGTTTTAATAGGTGAGCTTGATTTTTGACCACGAAAGGGAGGACATTCATCTTGCTGAGAACACCAAAGCTGTTAAGGATCTAAAGGTTTCCCCTCATGGTGGACTTGTGCTGTTAGCATCCCTAGGAAAGAAACTATCAGTTCTTAGGTATATTCATATTCCTCTATGAGATCATATTTAGTGATTCTTAGAAGTGGTCATCACTGATTATGTTTCTTTTTGTATTGATGTTTCAGCACACAAAGCAACAACACTGTTATTACGTATGATCTACCGGTAACTCACTTTTCCTATGAGTCAGATTCAAGTCCTGATGCTTCTTGGATGTCTGATATCCGTGTAGCATGTTTTCATTTATTTATTTCTTGTGGTAAATATAGCTTTGATGATCAAGTAAGACAATAATATCAAATTAGTATTAGGCCAGGATGAAATGAGTAAAAATTTTAAATCATCTAAAGTATCCTTTCTGCGGGAGCCTGCTATTGGGTGCACTATTTTTATTGAAGCCTCAAAGCCTCAGATATGATAAAATTATTTTTATTATTTGCTTACTTTGTCTAAAGATTATATAATAGGAGTATTCTTTATGTATTTGTTAAGTTTGTGGATTTAAATTTGATGTGTTTATATCTTCAGGCTTCTGCCTGGTCATGCTCTTGGGATATTTGCAACTCACATTATTTTTACGCAGGCTTGCAGGTACTGCTACATCTGTCTTGATTACTTTATAACATTAGTTTGTGGTCTAATATGTAACTATAAAATTGCTGCAGAATGGCACAGTTTTACAGTTTGACATGCGTCAGACTGCGAAACATGTGGGATCCTTAACTGGATTGTCAGACAAGTTAGTTCATACAATACATTCTCTTCAGTCCGATTCATCTTGCGGTTCTGGTGGCAGAAGTATCCTAACTGCATCCGCACTTGGCTTATGCCAATTGAACTTTGGTGGGAGTGAAGAAGGGTATGCTTTCTGAGCTTTTGTCTTTATTAGTGATTATGACATAACAAAATGCAGTTTGGGAGAAAAAAGAGTTTGTTATGAAGATTAACAAGGTGTAATATACTTTATCAGCTTAACTGTACAATGTGGATACATATTTGCTCGGTTTTACTCTTCCTTGGCAGCCAAAAAACCTTTATCTGAAAATGAATAAATTTTGCTTGTATGGATCCACTAACCCCTTATCTTGGTTCCAGATCTTATCTGATTCCTGAATCAGATAAGCAAGGAGTTTGTGTATCTCTTGCTGGTTCCAACTACAGTGATTATATCACGGCCTCATTTCGTCCAAAAATCGAGGTACCTTGGGAGATGGGAGTTTCTCAACCGGTGCTTAATGCAGCGGGGCAAGCAACAATGGGAAATCATATCGTGTACACAAAAATGGGTGCAGCATACCAAAAGGTGGGAGCAAGCTATGGCAATGTGAGTGATATCAGAATGCCGATTAGATGTGCAATTGTGGACAGGGTTTACCAGAATCCTGTTTTTGCTTGTGTGGATGAACTGAGGTCTGAAGTTGTAATTCAAGAGTTACCATCTCTAATGGTTTTGGAGCGTCTTAAACCACAAGATACCCCTATTTATGATGTCAAGTATAGCAGCATATCAAGTTCCGGACTAATTGGCTGCTTGAGTGACAACTCCTTTCGCCTATATTCTGCCCGCCTCCTCATCAACCCTTAGATTTTTTGTGATCTTATTTTTATTTTAAATACTAAGGTTCTGTAAATGTATGAGGATTTATGATGTTAGCCTTATTACTCAAGTATTCAGTCACTTAGGAAAGTTGACAAACTGAACCAATGTTAAAGATTTTACTATGATTTATGATAACACTACTTCTCAATGATTTCAAATAAAATTTTAGTAGTCCGGACATGTTGATAGGTTGTGTATGTGTATCTAGTTACAAATATTACAAAACTCGCTCTCCCAAAGTTCATAGCAATTTCATATAACTATCGCTCTCTACTTCCAATATTTGCACTCCCAAAGTTCTTGCTAGCTCTAATCCATGAAAAATGCACCAAACCTCAGCAAGCAAAATAGAATAAATCTCGATAATGGCCACAAATTTGTCTCCAATTACTTGCATCATTTGTAATCAGTCCTCCGCCATAGGCACGGTCAGATGTCTACTCTGGGGAAGCATCCATATACAACTTTAGAATCCTAGTAAAGGTGGCCTCCAACCGACTAAAATTGCACTTCGTGATCACCCCTTCACTACCAGGAGCCGCCAACCTAACATCATGAATATTCCTAGCCGTGATAATGGTTGGTCCTCCCTCTCTCTCTCTCTCTGAGTTATGGTTGGTCCTGAAATAGACTTCCAGTTTTAGCAATATTGGTTGGTCCTGAAAAACACCAATCTTAGCAAATAATTTTGCTGTCACAAAGAGTGGTATCAATTCCGCAACAAAAACTAGTTAACTTTTTATCAATTTTCCTTTTTGGCACCTAATTTAATAATTAAATATCATGGAGCGTCATATGGAGTACTTTTTTCAGACAATAATTATTGAAAAGTTTATTTGCATTATTGGATCAGCAAAGACATAAATAGTTACTCGTCCAAAAGTATGATGGGCTGCTAGAATGATTTCTTCTTGTCAGTTTTTGAGCATGAGAAACTGCATGCTCTAGGCTCCGCAAGGGGCGAGGCCTAAGTTTTACATAAATAATTACCTTCAAGTCTAAAGAAAAAAAAAAAAAAAATTCAGCGGCAAACTACAAGTTATAAGCAAAGGTATCAGTACCAAGTTGATTACCCACAAGCAAAAAAACAAACAAAAAAACAACTCACAACAATGTGAGGGATAATACATCAATGGAAATCAACACCAAAGACTAGTCAAACACAACATTAGAAGGCACCTGTAAAAATAATAATCCACCCACGTTGCGAGCTGGATCATCACATTTGTAGAAGCATTGAGCTGGCTGGAACCTGATGTCGTAAAAATTTTAATCATATGCCCTGACGAGAAAGGAAATTCCAACCAACAACCTCTCATCAGAATTCCGAAACACCTGCAGAATAGTCATTTCTTCTCAAACTCCCAATTGAAATGAAGTTATGGAATGCAACCACATTGTGGATGTCTGGTACATGATCATATGAGAGTCATATGACAATAATATAATTATATTAGGGAATTGGGTCATTTTTCATTTTTTGTTAGTAGTACTAGTATAATATTATATCATCAATTTTAGTCGTCAAAATATTTTCCATTACATTGTCAATTTTAATGATTACGACGAAGCGACATACAACAAATTAATTTATAGTACAATATTGAACAAACATAAATTTTACTATAGTTTTGAATAAAATTATATATATATATTTTTTTTATCTCAGAAAAGAAGTACCATTCTAAATTTATAAATCATCCACAAAATGTAATCAGATTATTATAACTATATTATATTAATATATATACTACGTACTTCCCCTGTCCGACAAGAATATGCACTTTTGGTTTGACACGAGTTTTAATGCACAATTGATAAAGTAAGAGAGAAGTAGAATGAAAAAGTAATTAAAGTATTGTGAGTGGAAAATGAGTCTCACCTTATTAGAAATAAAGAAGTTTTCAAATTTAGAAAGTGCATATTCTTGGAAGACGACTAAAAATGAAAGATTGCATATTCTTGTGGGACAGAGTGAATATCATATTAGTGGTTTAGATCCAACTCCACACATTATTAATATTTTCAAATTATAATATCCTTATTAAAATACAATCAAATTGGGATCTGTGGCTCAGACGAAAAGTGAGGGAATGAATAGATTCGTCACTACCTATCTGAAAATAGGAAAAAAAAAAAAAGAAAAAAAGAAGAAAACAAGATGCAGAAAAAACTAAATAAAGTGACTATAATTGGAAGAAGACGAAGAAGAATGTAGAAAATAAATAAAGTGACAATAATTGGCGATAATGGGATTCCCTAATTATATACTATGTCTGTCTCGTGAAGGCGAAGGCTTACCGATTTATGTTTGATTAACAATTGTCATTCAATTCTCTAAATGAATTGTCATTTGATAATTAATTTTCAACTAACTAATTATGATACAAAGACAAATAAAACCCAACGATTAGATGCCTCACAAGTCTAAAACAGTACATAGGCCAAACTGAAAATAGTTAAAATTAAATATACTAACGTGTACGTTTTTCCTTTTTATTTCAATTATTGAGTAAATTTAAATGGCTGATTGCATACAATTTATATTTACGCTACTCCAATTTCAAATTGTAATTAGTAAGAAACATTATCCAGCATAGATTTGTAAATTTAAGAAGAAATGACACTAATGATACTACTATATATACCACGTAAACTATAAAAAAATGCAACAAATTTGAAAATCAATTCATCAGTTGGAAATGGCACCCTAATTACACGAGCGGAGTGAAGAATACCAAATTATGTATACATGCATGGATTTATTTGGCATTCAACCCATAATTTTATTAAATCACGTATTTGATATTTAGAGATGGTGATGGTTGTTGTGGCAGCACCACCACCACCCCTACATATATCATATATGTGTCTATCAAATTGGCATTGATCACTTCCCTTCCACATCATGACATCAATGAGTATGTTTTTAAAATACTCTATATGTTAGTATATATATGCGGTTTATTGAATAATTATTTGGGAGTAGTATATGCATATACAGAAAATATGAAAAATAACGTTGATTTTAACTTTCCCCAGCAAGAAATATATATACAAACAAAAATTTGACATATAAGGAAGACAAACACTGAAAAAAAGATCTTGCTTTATTTGAGAATTGACAATTGAATATACTCAACTCGATGCGAAAATAGCGTATTATATAGTACCACTTGCCTCACTCATTTTCTTGTTATCGCATCTCACCTACTCTCGTATTGAATTTCAATGTTTTATCAAAATTAAATACATCAACAGGAACCCACAAGAAAATAATTACACAAAATATATAACCTCCTTCCACTACCAAATTTTCCCATGACGAAAAATTCTTACATGCTACGTATCTGCATTTATTGACGTTGTGGATACATGTGCAATTATTAAAGGCGTGGCTAACCAGTTTGATTAGACGATGTCGTTTAATTAATTAGTCG
Source organism: Salvia hispanica (assembly GCF_023119035.1). Lineage (NCBI taxonomy): Eukaryota > Viridiplantae > Streptophyta > Magnoliopsida > Lamiales > Lamiaceae > Salvia > Salvia hispanica. The sequence continues at coordinate 36,899,038 of NC_062968.1, read as the reverse complement.
GAAGGTTTTGTTCACAAAGTATTTTTCGTCTGTCACATCATGTACATAATTTTCAAAATTCGAGATTATTATACAATAAAATTATAATATAATCAGCAAATTTTTCCTACTCTTGCAGTCTTTTTAGTTGCAAGAGGGGAGCTAGGAACACATCTCAAGAAATTCAAGAAAATCGAAATCAAGATAGATATCACAAGATCTGGTGTGCTTTAATAATAACAATTCAAATAAATTAACGGAAGCATTCTGGTGTGTGGGAATGGTCCCTTTTATAGTCCTTGCAATAGTCATATACCAAATAGTGACTTCGCACCCATTGCATAGCCCTGCCCTGTTGCCCCGTCAGACGGCCCGACCGGTACGGGGAGCCCGAGACAGGGCGACAACGGGGCGGGGAGTAGGCGGAGCAGCCGCTGGCCTTGAAATTTGTGAATTTTCCAACAAAAGGTTGGTAATGGTAATCGGCCTTATATTTTCCATCTTCTGTAGCCCATGATGATGCATCCCAAATCGACCCATAAACCCACATTGGCCTTAGTGGAAATGTTGCATCACTCTTTCTTGGATACCTCCTTATCGGCACATCATCCACAAAGAATCTGAAATTTAATTTCAATCAAATAATTACAAAGCGCAACGTTACAAAATAGATCACATCATATATCATTATGATATTGTCAATGTCCAAATGGACCTTAGGTATGTATATCTATCCTTGCAATTATTTGATTTAATAGTATTGAAGAATGTCGCATGGATCTTGTTATAGTAGTACTACTTTTTTCGATGCCAACACCTCATATTGTTATGGGCTAGCATTTATTATTAGATGGAAGAAGGTGTTGTCAATAAAGCATATTGAATAGAAAACGAGTCTCCCAATTTCTCCTGAAGCATAATAATTGAATTAGAGTCTTACGTGATCTCCTTAGGGGTCCATAAAATGGCATAATGATGAAAATTCTGTGTGGGATCAAACCATAAATGAAATTTCATCTCCCTCCCAACAATTCTTCCATCCCCACTTCCTCTCACATAAACATTTGTTTGAAGAGTGTATGGCTTCCCGAATGTTGTCCCGAGGAACTCGATGTCCACCTCATCATGGTATCCCGGATGCGCTTCACTATTGGATAGCTGCAAAATTAACATTCAGTTGACCTGATTCAATAAGATGTGTGTGTATTGGCTCAATGGTAGATTAATTAATGTCTGAGATTAAATGTCTAAGATTCGAGTCCATCTTGACGCAATAAGAAAGAAAAAAGTAGGATTAAAAAAAAACAAAAAGCTTACATAGAAAGCTGTAATAACTCCGGCTGTATAGCCAGATTGAAGCTTAATAGAGGCTCCAAAGTAGCCGGAGCGAAATGGTTTAACCGACTTGAACCCACTTCCTAGCATCCCAAAAGCAACAAGCTAGAAATAAGTAAGTGAGTTTAGGGTTAAGTAGTATGGGAGTTGGAGACGAACCGGTAGTTTTATCGAGCCAAATAGTGACACCATTATGATCCACGGTCTGGTGAGCCGGACCCCATAGATTCTTGTAACCTTGGTAGAAGGACATGGTGCGATAACGAGAGCTAGGATAGTAGCCCGGGGAGGGAGGCCATTCACCGGCATTGGCTACACTGGAAATGAACAAGAGAAGAAGAAGAAGAAGAAGAACAACTGCAGAAGCCATCTCTCTATACTTAGACGAGAGTGTTTAATGTGAGAGTATGGAGTGGATATAAATAATGGAAAAAGGGTGGGCCCAACCCATTTGTACGAGTAACTCAGACTATTATATAGGTCAACTTTTGTGGTGGTGAAGAATTACTCTCAAATATTTACAACAAATTCGAATTATATGAAGATGAATTGTGGTCTATTGCATGAGTATGACCCAATTATTCTAATTCCACAAAAAACTTAATCGCACAGACAAGAAATTTTGCCCATCTTCATTTTGTAAAATCATTCCCGATTTGCATATACACCAATTATATGTCTCCACAATGATAGAAAATTTCCTTTTACATGTAGCCTTTGCTGAAAGCAACATGTAGCATTGTCTCATCCTTTAAAGCTACGACTCAGATTACACACTCCACTGTCACATTTTTACCTCTCTCTCAATATTCCTACTTACTAGCCATGACCACACTCGTGGGGTCTGAAATTTTAAGGTTGAGAGATGGTAAATTGCAAAGGTGGAGACCTTCGTGTTACCTAAAACAATAAATACATAAAATTCAACTTAGAGTAAATTTTCTTTCATTTAAGTAGGGACAAGAATATCTTTATGTGATTTGATTTAAAGTACATAGAGAGGTTCAGAGCCAACGCTTTTTTTCCTCTATCATTATTCATCTAAATGTTTTCATCCAAGTATACACTTATACCATAAAAATAGTATAGTCATTTATGCACATTAATATTTCTAATACTTGAATACAAAATATCAACTACATGCGCTTGGGAATACAATTTCCAGCGAAAGAAGGTGGTATAAGAATTTTTCCTACCACAAGCTATTTCTAGATTAAAGAAAATCGGTGCAGCGTCAAGAATTGAATAGAAACAAAATTTAACTAATACTGAGAAAAAAGTAGAAATGTAGTGGCAACCATTCTATTAATTTATAACGACTTTATTTTATTCAAATTATACATTCAATGAATCTGAAATTATATATATTTTCCGAAAATTTCGGATGTATTCATATTATTTTAATAAATGCCAAAATGGGTTTGAATAAGCTATCTCTCAAAATTAATCATTTGGATCAAAATTCTTTTGAGGACCATACTAATGAAATATCGCGTACTTTTATTCGAAGCAATTTTGATTCTACGTAGAAGCTAATGTCCCCATACTATTTATACGGAAATTAAAGCAAAGTATAGTTATTTAGCTTATTTTATGATTTATTGTTATACTCCGACTACCGTCTCCGGATTTGACATGCATCTTTTGGTGTCCCTAGATTGAACAATGATATAAACGTGCTCAATCACTCGAACGTTTCAAACGATAGAGCTCCAACCAGTGGCGGATCCAAGAATTTCGGTCTGGGGGTACGATAATATTATACCGATTTGGAGCGTCAAAATCGATCTTTTATCTTCAGTTTAATATGCTAGTATTATTTTTTCAGTAAGAAGACTCACTATTCAAAATTAATGATAATAATTGGAAAATTATAAAAAATTAATAAACTAAAAAAAAATTAAATACACTTTAAAAAATTTAATGCATGACTAATACTCCTTCCGTCCGCCATTAGGAGTCTCATTCCTTGGCGGCACGAGTCTTAAGAAATGTTAAGAAAAGTGAGTGAAAAAAGTTAGTGGAATATGCATCTCACTTGTATATATTAGTTTTAAATTAAATGTGAGTCGAATAAGTTAGTGGAATGTGAGGTCCTATTACCATTTATGATAAAAGTGAACCGGGACTCCTATTTGTGGAAGAACTAATATGAAAAAATGAAACTCCTATTCGCGGACAGAGGGAGTAGACAATATAAAAAATTAAATATATCAAAAGTATTTAATTTTGTAAGAAAATAATGAAAAGATATCAAAATTTATTATATTAACCGACTATTTAAAAAATTGATATAATAAAAATTAGAGGCATCTTATATTTTAAATAAATGAATTAGTAATGGGTAAAACAATAAATTAATATCAAAAGAGAAGGAAATCAGAAAATGCTGCTATTGGGGCTCCAACCCGAGCCAAAAACTGGAAAGGCAAGGACTCTACCACTGGGCCATTGCAGCTAATTGTTTATTACTGGATTCTATATAGTATTATTTGAATATTTTGGGTGTTCTATTCTCCCTCCGCCACTGGCTCCATCGATAACATTCACGACCAACTATCGGCATTACATCATAGATTATTATCTCGCCGATGGTATCTATCTAGGATGGCAGACCTTTGTGGAGTCATTTACTTTCCCTCAAAACCAACAATATGTTTTTCTTGCATGAAAGCAAATGTCGAAAGAGCATTTGTAGTTTTACATACACGCTTCACAATAGTCAAAGGTCCAACCCCATGCCGCTACCATTACTCGAAAATACATACATCGTCAGGAGTCGTCTCACGATTCCGCCACCCACGATGCACTACAACAAGATCTAACCAAACTCATTTGGACAAAGTTTGACCACAACAACTATTGATCTTAATTATTATAGCTTTTCATAAAATATAATTTTTTAGGATTTTATAAATTTTGTTTTTTAAATTCAATTGGGACACATAAATTACAATACAAAGTATATGGAAAACGATAAAACAAGTGGGATCCATGAAATGAAAGAATGATGAATTTCTTTAATAAAGAATGAGATAAAAAGTGATATGAGTTACATATAAAGTGTAGTGAATAAATGGTTTAAGGAATAAGTTCGTCGACGACTTAGAATTGTTATATTGCATATGCATTTTAAGTCCGGTGACCATATGGAGATGTAGGAAGTTCTCAAAGAATACATTAATTATTTGTAGTTATTCTAAAAAAACATCTATAAATGAATAACTGCCCATCAATATTTGGACCCATTTAAATTGCAAATTTGCTGATCTATCTCTAGAGTGATGCTAACGCTACAAGTAAATTATGAATGAATCACATAAGCATTATTTTATAACATCGTTGAAATCAATAATTATGCAAAACTGATAAATTATCCCATTATGGGTATACATATTTTGCTCTTTCCGCTTTAGGTGAGACGTGTGCAATAAATAGAGCACCTAACTCACGACACCAAACTAATAATTGTGCACGGAACATTATACAAGTATATGAATTTGAAATCGCATCAATTCGACAGTTTTATTAATGAGGGACCTCGTTCATGCGAATTTCCCTATTCTTCACTTGTAGTTCCTATTTGTATGCGCCATTTTGCAGCCCCTTTTGCACGGAATGACTTAAAATTACTATTCATTTCATTTAAAGTGAAATATTTCTTCTTAGTATTGAATTGTACGGAGCATGAAATACTCTCTCCGTTTTCAAATAATATGCATTTTAAGTTCGACACGAGTTTTAATGTAAAATTGATAAAGTAAAAGAGAGGTAAAAAAAAAAGTAATTAAAGTATTGTTAGTGGAGAATGTCTCCCACCTCATTAGAGAGAAAAGACTTTCCAAAATTAAAAAGTGCAAATTCTTGTAGAATGAACTAAAAAAGAAAGAGTGCATATTCTTGTAGGACGGATGATGTATTATTTAGTACTACTATGATTAGTGTAGATAGAGAATGTAATAAAAAGTAAAATAAAATAAAATATAGAGCATGATGTTATTATTTTTAGAATTGTCATGTTGAATGGATGATTCAACTTATTTTTAATACAAGTATACGCGCAAGTGTACGGGACTAATGTAGCAAATAGTAAGCAAAGAGTATCGTATCCACAGAGACAATCAGTGTCAACCTAATTACCACGAACCAACCTCAACTACTATCTAGATGAATCGGAAAGTTTGGGTTTTCTAAATCTACTTAAAAGCAAGGTAAAAACAATTATAAACAACTGGAGAACTAAAAGCAAATAAGAAAACGAATGTAGATCAAGGATGAGAAGAGTAGAATCCTACGGGATCGATAACAACTATCCAATGCTCAACTAACTTCCTAACTATGCCAACAAAGGGTCTCAAGGGTTATTAAGCCTAAGGTAAAACTATATATTTTCTCAAAGCATATAATTTGTAGATTGCTATGTAGGACCGAAGTGTCCTTCATAGAACTAAGGTAACAACTCCTAAAAGCTCCTAAGATACTTAGCTTCATTCAAAGGCTCAAATCTGTCGATTATATTGGCAAAGACGTCAACTTCTCTTCTTTCAAATTAAACTACTCATCTCCCGAGTATTGTAGTAAAATCCACATGCATTTATAAGGTGATCAGTCAAATAAATGTATAAGCACAAGAGAAGTCAAAATAATCACATGAACCAAGACATAGAAAAAGGAAATAAATTAAACATAAAAATCACTGTATCTCCCCCGTAGAACTCTATGAAGGATTTAGCTACTCATGTTAGTCAAAGAAATATTCAAAAACATTGTTTGAATAAGAATAAAACTAAAAGTAGAAACTCCTAGAATTGGATTGGGCGGATTGGAGGCTTCGTCTTCAATCTTGCGATGAATACTCGTCCTCTGCTCATTCTTCTCTTCTTCCTAGGTGAAAAAGTGGTATTTTTGGGGTAGGAGGCGTGTAAGTTATGTTTGGAGGTGTTTCCTAGGCATATATATACCTAGGGTTGACTTTGGGCCCGAAATAAACTGTCGGACGAAGCTGGCAGGTCGCCAGGTTGGGTGTGCGTCGAAGCTGGCGAGTCGCCAGATGCTTACGGCATTTTTCTCATCTTTTGCTGGCGGGTCGCCAGGTTCGTTTGCATGCGAACCTGGCGGGTTGCCAGCTATGTCACTGCTCCGCGCAGTCTTGGTAAAACGATCATAACTTCTTTTACTGAACTTCGATTAAGACGTTTAAGACATCCACACGAAGCTCTTTCGAAGACGAAGAGAATGATATGCATTATGTGCGAATCGGACTTCAAAATCTCCAGAAAAACTGTCTTGAACCAAAGCTGCTGCGCATCCACCTATTTTGTACATTTTTCTACACATTCTTCACAAAATGGTCAAAATACCAACATAATAGAGAAGTAGCTATAACCATGTCTCAAAGTACACATTATATGATCAAAACCAAGTAAAACTACCCTCTAAAATCATGTAAAATCCAAGTGAATCAATGAAACATCTCAAAAACTTTATCACTTTTAATGGAATGGATGAAAATATTTTTATTTCATAATTTAAGTACTACTACTTTATTAAATTATGGAGTCAAGTCTAAGGACAAATAAAGTAAGTTAAATAAAAATGTTTATATAAAAAAAAGTTACTCTTTTTTTTTTGCCATTAACTGTAATAAGTTGATTCTTAAGTTTTAAAAAATGTAAAGAAAATGAAAGTTAGTGCAATGTGAATTCTACCATTTTACATTAGTTTTATATTCCCTTCGTTCTACTCAAGATGACCACATTCTTGAGTGACACAAGATTTTAGGGAAGTGTTGTTAGGTGGAATAAAATAGAGAGAAAAAAAGGTAGTTGAATATTTTAATGAAGAGAGAGGAGAAAGGGTGTTATTTCCAAAATTGGAAAGTGACTATCTTGATTGGGACAAATAAAAAAGGAAAGGTGGTCATCTTGAATGGGACGGAGGGAGTAATAAAATGAGTCAGTGATATGTGAGGTCTATTACCCAAAGTAGTAGTAAAGAGTAAGTGACAATTATGGAAGATGAATAAAATATAAAACTAGTGACAAGTAATGACATTGACCCATTTAACCACTTAAATAGGTCAAAGGAGAACATTTAAAAACCTACCTTCAGTATAGGAGCCATGCATATTGAGAAAAGAGAGAGAAACATGTGTAGAAGGAAAGAAGAGGAAAAGTGAGTTCTTCACGTTTTAAGCACATCGTAGTCTCGGTATTCATCAGGATCAAAGATCCAAACATTGTCTGATCGTCCTGAAATTTTAATTGGAGATAGAAGACTTGTCAAGCTTCATTCCGACTTAAGGAAATTGAATTTGAACGGTTAGATCTACAGTGAATAAATATTGAAACTAACAGTTGTTTCTTGAGATAGTTTATTTCTTCTATTTTTGAGTTGTGTTGTTAAGGACTAGATATCATTTTAAACTTCTTGGTTGTATTCTCTCCTTGGTGATAGTTGATATGGTAAACTGATGGATCTCGTGGTTTTTAGCTCTACTTGTTGAAGTGAGTTTTCCATGTAAAATCTTGGGGTTGCTATTATCAGTCATAATTTCTCATTGTTATCTCGTTGATTCGTCTACATTAAGTGCTAGTATATTGTGCTCTTAAAATATTCTTGCAAATTGGAGAGGTTTGTTTATCCGTTGTGCTTGGAATTAGATCAATCCCTTCCAATAAGTTTTATAATATAATTCGAGTGAAGTGAGTTAGTGGAATATGAGATCCATTACCAAAAGAAGGATGTACTACCCTATCCCAACTAATTCAAAACTTTTGGGCACATAGATTAAGAAATTGTGTTAAATGGATTAGATGAAAATAAAATAAAGTAGGAGAGATATTGAAAATAAATAAAATAAAGTAAAAATAATTAGATGTTTTATTTTTTTGTCAAAATAGGAAATGACTATAAACTTAGTTGAGACATAAAAAAAATACTATGACTCAACTTAGTTGAGAGGAAGGGAATAGTAAAAACTAATAGTTAGTGTGTCTAATATAGGAAGACGAATCAAAAAGAAAATTAGTGACAAGTAATGATGGACAGAAAAAGTAACCCAATTGAGACCAACCGAAAATAACACAATTTGATAATACTGGTTGGATTGCGACCTCCTAAAGAGAGTTCCCTCCAACAAAGCCGGCGAGGTCACGCCCCTCTCTTCCGCAATCCCCCCTTTGCACGTGTCATCCTCCTTCCATCTCAATTGGTAAGACAACTTTTCTATATTATGTGTCGGTGATATTTTAGCCGAAATTACTATGTAAGAATTGTTTGAGGGCGTCTTGAAAATAACAATTGAAAATTTTATATTGTAATTGGAATTGGAGTCTGGAGAGGACCCAATAATTTGTTCCCCTCGATCAATTTGAGATGAAGAAGAAAAAATTGGACTTACAATTAGGATTATCCTAGGTAGTCGAGCAAGTGACATTTCTCTTTCAAGCCCTAAAAAGCAGCATCTGGGCTCCAAAATGTTAAAGACAATCTCTTTGTCTTTATGATCTTACATTAAATCCTCATAAACAGAAAGGACAATATCCCAAAATAGGGACAATACATGCAAATTTAATACTCCTTGCTCTACTCAATTAATTATCGTATAAATTAACTTTTGAAATTAAAGTAAAAAATTGTATCTCAGTTTTATATTTTGACATACAATTTATAACCAACGGAGTCCAAAGTCGACTAATTTGGAATACAGGAACTGCAAAACTGTTGCAAATAATTCATTAAACTGTAGTATAATTTTATGCGAATAATTTCACTGATCAATAGTAGTATAGTACTAATATTTACTATTGTTTTGGCTAAGGTATATTGTACGAGTGGGGCAAGTACACGGGATCTACAAATTTTGATATCTACCGACAATATAGGGAATGATTTATTATGCTGCCAGCTGTCAATATTTTTACTACTACAATAATTTGATAATTTAATACTCTGCATATATCTAAATTTGTGCCCACTAAATTGAAACATTTATTCATATTTTGTGAGTTTTATTAAAAAAAACTAAAATATGAAAGAAAATAAAATAAACATAATAGTATTATTTTCATTTTAAAAATGTCACTTTAAATAGGATAATCCAGAAAAGAAACACGTCATAATTAATGAGATGGATAGAATATATCCTAAGGTAAATTCTAAATAAATCACCTGCTCAAATTCTTATCGATTCCATTCTTTTTAAAGTGGAAATATATATATCATTAAGTTTCACAAAAAATTTTTAAAGTGGAAATATATTATATCATTAAGTTTCACAATTTTCGAATAATCATTTTTATGTAAAATCAACGCTGATCATCATCAGAAAATGTCTATGTGGACAAAAAAGACATATTCTAGTAACACTAAAAAAATAAATTGCTAAATAATTTAATCAAAACTTATTCAATCTCATACTTTTAAAAAACGGAACTACTATTATAATAGAACTATAAATCACCAGATTTGAAAGATGTGCAACTACTAATTCGAGCGATCGAGGTTGATATATCAACAAAAAATATCTATATGGACAAAATTCGAGAGGAAAAAATGAAGTCATAACACTCTAAACGACATCTCATTATTGAAATATTTTTTTTGTTTTCCCCTCTCTTTTTGTTTTTGTCCTTTTTTACTTCATTCTTCCTGAATATCTCTATCTACCCTTTACTTTTCTTTCTACTATGTCGACAATGTTGACTGGCTAAACTAGAAGAACATGAGAAAGGGACGTCTGGCGGTGAGTGTATGAGGTTAGAGAGAGATGAGGAGGGAGAGAGATACCAATTTTATTGAGATAACAGAAAGGTAAATATTAAAAAAATATATTTATTTTAATAAAATAACATCATTTTATGCATAATCAAAGACATTATTTGACACGAATGAGCAAATGAAAAAAAATTAAAACTTTATAACTTAATAGTATTTAATTTTTAAAACTTTATGAAACATGCCAAAATCTGATCATAATTTATGATTTAAATAATTATTTATTGTATATATAGATTCTACTTCTAATCATATTAGCGATATCATTTCAATTAGTATATGTCTCGTCTTTTGATTTGCCTTTTTGTAATTCGCCGTTTTATGGTTTGAGCATTTGTTTTGCATAAAAAAAATGTTGTACAAGTAGGCCACCACAAAAAATTAGATGAGATAGATACTTTCAAAATTTTCAAAATTAATATTTATAGTTCCATTTTTAAATAGTATGAGATGAACCATAACTGAACGGAAAATATTGATTTATTTAACAATTTGTTTATAATCTTTCTTTCAACATCAATTTATAGGGGTACCAAAAGTAGAAACTAATGAAAGTTTTTTTGACTTGCACATAGTTTTGAGTTTGATTTTATAATTATGTTATAGTTGCGTATACATATTATAATTTATTTGGATTTCATACGATTTTAAACTAATACTCCTCTGTCCATAAGAATATACAATCTTTCCTTTATAATCCTTCCCACAAGAAAATACGTTCTCTAAATTTGAAAACTATTTTCTCTCTATTGAGATGAGACTCATTCTCTACTAACAATATTTTAATTATTTTTTCTCTCTACTTCTCCCTTATTTTACTAATTATACATTAAAATTCGTGCACAATTAATAGTACATATTCTTGTAGGATGAAAGAGTATAGGATTTTATCTGTTTCTAGAAAATAATCTCATTTGTTATTTAAATCTATTAATCAAAATCAATCTACTTTTATTTTTAAAATTCTCCACCACACATTCCACCACTAAAATTGTAAGTTCCCTTATTTTAACTATATTTTCTCTGTATCTCGTGTTTTACCAATTCATACTAAAATTTATACCATCCCTAACATTTTTACTTTAGAAGATTAAGAGAGTATAATTTTTTATAGCGGTACAATCTTTGTCCAACTTTTTTAAGGGATTTTTTTAAACAAAAATAAAAAGTTTTGATTTAATAGAGAAAACCAAAAATTAAGGTTGAAAAGATATTCTTATATAATTGTGCGATTAAGAAAGGCAATAACTTTAATTAGACAAAATAAGAAGAGAATCTTGACATGCATCTACTATGCACGACTTCTCATAAAAATTGGCCCAATGAATTCCTATAGTTTTCAATAGTATCTTTTTATTATTCTATTAAGGCGGTAAGAGTGATGTGATTTTACGCGTATTATGATTGGTCTACAAATTATAATATCTCCTGTGTTTTAGGAATAATTTATTACTATTTTTTTTATTTTAATTCATTTTATAAAATAAGTAACTTTCTATTTTTTATAACTTTTATCACATACTCCCTCCATCCTATAGAAATAAGTTATATTTCTTTTTTCGTCCGTTTAATACAAATAGTCCATATCTATTTATAATAATTTTTTAACCCTTCTCTTTTACTTTATTATTTATGGATCCCACCGTCCCCTATATAAATTCAAATATTTTTTCTTTTTCTCTTTTACTTTACCAATTACATATTAAACTCGTGCAACCTTAAAAGACATTTCTATGAAAATGAGTATTATACTTATATAGTAGATCAGACTGTTCATTATTATTGTTTCATTTATTTTTTTATTTTCATCTTATACTTTATCAATTTCACAATAAAGTTTTCATAATTTCCAAATTCTTGTTGGCATTAAGTGATGAATAAGTGATGAGGTATAAATGGTTTGAGACTAAGGATGACTAAAGGATATTGTTGTTGTTCCTCTTGCAACACAAGGCATGCAACAAAAGAAGAAGAGATCCGGAGAAGGAAAGTTTAGGAGAAAAGAGTTGTGGACGGGAAGCCAAGAGTTGTGGACGGGAAGCCAGGAAGTGATGTGATGCCACCATTAGCTCCAAAATCATAGAAGAAGTATATTAGACCTTACGGATTTATTTTTGGATTACTTCTAAAAGATCTCAAACTAATTAGAATTGGACAATATTTATATATTGCTTCCAACTTCCACAATTCTCCTACGTGGGATGATTTTGCTACCCAAAAAACATCTCCTCAAACTAAGTTCACATTGGGAACACAGTCCATCGAGTCATTATGGGCCCAACTCTAACCTGGGTCATCTTGGCCTCGCTGGGATTTAGTGCCCCTTGCACAGCGGAAGACATGCATAAACAAATAAATCAGATCTACAGATCTATTTGACCGATTATGTGATCAATTGATTCACATGTTAAACACAAAATTACATACAAGAACGCAAATAAATCATGCTTAAGGAATTAAAACCCTAATTCATGATAATCTACGGATTAGGATTACCAAACAAATTCTCCTAAGAATAGACGATTGCTTGCGCCTTCTCCACGTGATGTTCTTCGTACTCAACCATGAACGTTCTAATCTGTATCCCGGACTCAGATAATGACCTTTGGGTGAGCAAAGTTTGTCAGAATCGAAAATGGCTTGATTAGAAAAAGACAGAACGAGGAGCACGAAATTTTAATGTTAATTCACATTTAATCTTCTTTTATATAGAGTTATGATGAGCCAGATTATGGATTTATGGAGGTTGGCCTTGAGCTAAACTTGTTGGACTTTTACTAATTAAATTGAGGCTCAATTTAATACAAATCCAAACAGAATATTATTAGCATTCACTATAGTATAATAATATTAACTGTCCATCCAATCCCAAATAGGAGTAATCCATGTTGTACCTCTTTAATTTATTATTTCATGTGTTTAAAATATAAATACTCCCTCCGTCCCAGATAATTCGACCCAGTATTTCATTTCGAGCTGTCCCACATAATTTGTCCCACTTCACTTTTACCATTTTTGGTAGTGGACCCCATATTCCACTAACTCATTCTTATTCACATTTTTATTATAAAATTAATACTTTAAAAGTAGGACCCACATCCCACCAACTTTTTCAACTCACTTTCCATTAGATTTCTTAAAACCCGTGTCGGGTCAAAGTGTCTCAAATTATCTGGGATGGAGGGAGTATCCATTAATTAATTAGTCTACTATTTGACTTTAATTAATTAATATTTTTTTTCCAATAGTTGTTTAGTTCAAAATCTTTATTTATTATTCTGGAATAAATTCCAACCGGCCAGGTTTCTGAATAATAAAATATTTTTCGAACACCTCTTGAGGATATTATCAAACTGGACTCACTCAGCACACGATTCATCGTAATAACAATACTAGCACCTCTAGACATTGATCACCACTACCCAAGATATCAGGATTCTTGAATTGCGAAAAATCCGCACCATTTGTAAATCAAAGTAGTGCATAATCAATATTGTATGTTCAATGTTATATCAACAATGATTAAGAAATAACAATCACCAAGACATTGTCTTTCAGTAAATAACAAGAAAGACTTATCTCAACTGTTAGATCCTCTAGTGCTATACCACACCAATATCGTTTATTTCCTAAGGTAAGGAAATATGCGAACAGACACTGCAACCTTTCAGGATATGTATCCAAAGTCTATCTAGGTCGTGAAAAATGGAACAAATGGTCCGTTCACTTTAACTCTACAAGATCTAATCCCAAATTAATTATCACGGGAAAAAGTAAGTAAATTCATAAAAAAAATCACGCTGGATTTAGGCCATTGGAGCCCCATGATTTATACTATAACCGATATGGACGACACTAATACTCCGTGAATATGCAACTAAGAAGCCTGGACCGGCCCAATGACCATCTGGACGAATCTATACCGCAAATTATTTTAACCTGATCGGCTCTTCATGTAGTCTAGTGGGCTTTGTCCAGTTCGCCCCAATACGCCTATTTATTTAGGGCCTGTTTACTTTAAAAGACTAGATAGATATGGATAGATTTTATGATTATGTTTGGAGCATATAAAATTATCTTTTTGATGAGAAATGCTAATTATGAATTAATACATGACAAATTCTCAGGCCTGAAATTGTTTCTAAGACCCATTTAAAATTATAACTTGCAAATGAAACACCACTAACCTAACTTATATTATCACAGTTCTTTTTAATGTGACCTCACCAGAATTTTACTAGGGTCATTTCAATACACATTAACTAATTAGTAATCAAAAAGACCAAGAGAAAGAGTTATAAAAATAATACTTGTAGTTCGAAAATTAATGATCCTTTTGTATTTTGCCTTTGAATTAGTACTCCGACCACTTTATATAATCGAGTATACTGATAGTGAGTTCATCAGGCACATTCATTAAAGCTTGACAAAATTAGCAACCATTACAAGTTGGTCAAACAAACATGTATAGTATGTCAAATAATTAATAGACTGGCATTCAAAAAAAATTTGGGTGGGGGACCTATCAATTTGACAATGGCGCCGAGCCCTAGCTACGACTTGACTCATAAATAAATGTTAATTAAACTACCAATCACTAAAAAAATTGAAACTTTATGTGACTAATCTTTTTCAGCTGTGAATAGCATGGCACTAATTTGGCAGCATATATATGGATCCAATGGAAGGAAGATAACAGTGAATGTCTTTGTGTTTGCACATGGGATAGATGGTTAAATTATTTAAGCTTTCTTTTTTCTAATCACACAAGAGAGATGATTATTAGTACACCACTTGTTAATTGAAATTTAAGTGCATCTACTTTGACTTGTGTGTATCTCTCTCAATAGGATATAATATATACCTACATCATCACATTGTTCCAAAGATCAAGTCTTATAAACAAACAACACATAATTTCCTAGAAAGAGAGAGAGAAAGAGATGGGAAGAGCTCCATGTTGTGACAAGGCAAATGTGAAGAAAGGGCCATGGTCACCTGAAGAAGATGCAAAGCTAAAGGCTTACATAGAGAAGCATGGCACTACTGTTAGCAATTGGATTGCTCTCCCTCAAAGAGCTGGTATTTATTTATATGTTTGTTTTTCTCACAATTTAATTAATCATATTGATTAGATTCTTTGGGTAATTAATTGATTAGTGCTTCTGAATACCTAATTAGTGCTTTTTTCCATGTTAAAATTAGGTCTGAAAAGATGTGGGAAAAGCTGCAGATTAAGATGGCTCAACTACCTCAGACCAAACATCAAGCATGGAGAGTTTTCTGATGATGAAGATAGAATCATCTGCAGCCTCTACACTCGCATCGGAAGCAGGTAATCTCTCTTCATCTTCCTATCTTTTTTTTTAAATCTCTGATGAAGGAATTAATATATATGAAGTGGTGAGTGCAGGTGGTCAATAATAGCAGGCCAATTACCGGGCAGAACAGACAACGACATCAAGAACTACTGGAACACAAAGCTGAAGAAGAAACTACTAGGAGGAAACATTAGGCCAACACCAATCTCTCCTTTCCTTCCAAATCTCACTTCCCAAATCTCATCACCATATGATCAATTGCAATACTCCACCAACAACTCTTTTGGGGCTTTCTCCACCACCACCACCACTGCTGGAGACAAGACCCCGTTGCACCGGAGTTACAATAATCAGGTCATCTTCGGAGGCAACGAAGCCAGCTGCAGCTCCTCAGACACCAGCAACCAATTAGGGTTTCATCATCAAAGCTATTTAAGCGTCGATGATGAAACTCAAAACTTCCTCATCACAGCTAATGGATATGATCACAGCAAGGGAGATGTAAATGGGAACAGTTTCGGCCAAGAAAATCCACTGGATTACAGCATGGAAGATATTAAGCAGCTGATTAGCACTAATCACATTTCCACTAATCTCAACTTCTTTGTGGATGAGATTAAGACAGAACAAGCAACAACATTGTACTACTAATGTCTTTTCTTTTTATTTATCTGGGAGAAAAAAACTTTGTTTTGATAGTACATAATCGAAATTAAAATGCTTTTACTCTCTGCATTTGCCATTGGAATCAAGATTCATTAAACATATGAGTACTAGTTTTTTAATGAAATTCGAGTTTGTTTGAATTTTTTATCCAATCCAACATGTACACCTGTGCAAGGAACCTGTGTTTTTTTATTTTTTATGTTTCAAGCAAAATATTTTCTATCCTTATCTCAGTGTTCTGACAGGCTTTGATATAGTTTAACACCAACATTGGTTAATGATTGAGATGCCCTGAATTCAAAATTGATTTTAAGTCCTTGTCAAAGATATATTGCAGATTTTATTTGCACAGAAAAATGAAGATTTTGAACAATTCACGCAACTCAATAATCTTTACCTCCAGTAAGACTAGTTGCCATAACCTTGTGCAACCAATCCAATAAATTCACTTAATTTATTTTATTCTATCAATTTAAGCTTAGTAATGACTGAATATATGCCTGATTTTATAACAAAAGACAGATGCACAAGCACGCCACTATTTAAACTTGATTTCGTCGACTTGTTTTATCGCAGTAAAAATAAAAAATCCCACTTGAATGAAGACCAAGACTAATTAAACGTAGATATAATAAACAATTAAATAGGTTGCTGATAAGAAAGCTAGTATATAACTTAAATTAATTGAAATAAGTTATTTAAGAAAAGCAATTAGCTTTTAAAAAAAAAACTAAAGCATTGACCTCTTCATCGATTTTGTCTGCTTATGAAAGAAACAAACCATAAATTATTGCAGCTGACAACTATTAGATGCCTTACTACTAGCATCAAGGGAGAGTTTTATCCTAAATAAACCCTAAATGTTAATAATGTTAAAAAAGAGAGTAGTAGTAATCAAATGATATTCTTGAATTACAAAGGTTTCAGGACTAGCTAGTTCTTCAACAGCAACAAAATCACCATATAAATATGGGTTTAATAATATGGGCCTCCATTTCTTCATTGCTGAAAATTTTAGTTAACTTGATAAATTTCAAACCGAGACATTTTAATGTAGTACTACTATCATTTTTGGCTATCTTAAGATGGGATAATGTGCCTAAAATGGAGAGTGAGAGAGCAAATATAGTCAAAAGATAGTTCTACAAAATATAGCAGCTGGTGGAGCACAATGATTTTCTAAAGGCAAGAACGAAGTACAATTCCACTCATTTGCATAAAGTACAGCAAACATTTGAAACAGCAGCATAACTTTTTGATAAAGTTGAGTGTGATAAATTATTAGTAAGAAAAACGAGATTAGTATAGGATTATCTGAGCTGTCATGTAAATTATGTAATGAAGGCAGCAATATTTAGGGCTCTTGGACAGCTGTTAGGGACAAAAGTCTTTCTGAATATTCACATTTTGAAACATTTAAATGTTTACTAACTTTAGGTGGCAACAAAGTCTTGTGTTCCACAAAACAAAATTACTATTGGACTAATTTACTATGTTGAAACCATTGTCAAATGTTAGGTATGCGTTTGAAACTTCAAACTCCTCTGATTTGATCCCACCATAAAGTGCATCGAGATGCAAAGAATTTGTGTTGAAAAGCTTAACTGAATCAATGACACCAGAGAGTATAGTTTTGAAGAAATTGTCGATGTCGCATGACAACAAAGTCAATGCAGAGAAAGAGAAAGCTATTGGAAGAATCGTTATTATATTGACAGTATGAGTACGTGTGATTAATCAGTTACAAATTGGAACTTTGTACACAATGTTATTTACAAACTTTTAGAATATGGTGAGAAGGATTTGATCATTTACAGGAAGTTCCACTGCCAATAGATCTTGTCCACAATCCCACCGCCACTCCTAACGGCGAGGTGAAGGGTTTCAGATGCTGGAGGAACTCCCCAGAGTAACGGCACTGCAACAGTCATCTTTAGCTTTTCATGCAACCCTCCCTTGCTTGCCTTCTCTGCTGCCACTACCTGGATTTCAAACAAAAACTCTTAACGGGGTGTGAGTCATATCAATTTGGTGAAAGACGATCAAAGTTTATAATTAGACATTCAATGTTTGTAGCAAGACTATGGTGGTTGGCCAGGCTACAAAGGAGAATTTCAGCTGACCCAACTATGAATATTAATGAAGCGGTCTCAGACATTGCTGGATCTGACAATCTATTATTGAGTATAATACTCATCAGATCAATCCATATATTGCCAAAAGACAATGTGATCACAACAGTCAACAGATGACAACACAACATCACCTGCAAACCCCTTATTGAAGTACTAATATAAACCAGTGCATTTGCAGGCTATATATAAATTAAGTATAAATATCCCTATTTGAGCAAATTTAATATTCTAGATGCCAATCTTGCTTTGGATATCATAACCATGCAGCCAAACCAGATCACACTCCCCACATCCACACACATAAACATACAAAAAATTGCAGAACGAGTATCAGTAATTTATGCTATATACTTTCAGTAAGGCAGACCATCTTCTTAGCACATTATTTTCTTATCACTCTTGGCTAAAGATCGTCAGAGTTTTTTAGAGTGCTCAACTTTTCATTATGTAAATCCCCCCAAAATGCCGCCTTTCCCATCAAAAAGAGGAGATCAAGAGAAGAGAATTTGTACTTAGTGACATCGGCTAATAGGTTTCTTGAAGTAATATGTAATTAAGTTGTTCTCCTGAAGTACCCTGCGTCTCTACCTCATCTTTATTCAGGCAAATCCATAAATTAAAGAGTAAGGGCCAAAAGTGGTTCTAAACATATGGCGATTTTACGATTTTGGTCCAGAACGTTATTTTCTAAATTATTGGGTCCCGAACAAATGAAAATGGACCGGATTTGGTCCATTTTTGACGGAACCATTTATTTTTTACAGGCAACGCAAATTAAATGGCATTTGACTAGATTAGTATTTCTAATTGGGGTTTTAGAGTTAATTCAACACTTTTTTTCCTTTTTGGGACCAAAATCGTAAAATCTGTGATAGTAGATATTACTATCATTTAGAATAGGACGGAGCTAGATACTTAGCCTTGGAAGGGCTAAGCAAGTGCATGGGGTAACACCAACCACATGAGGGCCTCCCCTGGTTCAGAATCCACATGAAATTCAGGCACCTCACCCATCCACAAGCACAGTGGTTTCAGAAAGTAACATCCAAGTGAGCACATTAAAGAGATCAGATTAGAATCCCCTACCCACAAAGTAAAGAACTCCAAATTTTATTCAAACAGAATAACTTGTACCTCTCCACCATGCTCCAAGACAGTGTCTTCCACTACATCGCAAAGCATCTCAATGGAGCGACAGAAGCCAAATATACAAAGGCGTCTACCAGTATCAAGTCCCTAGTATAGAGCGATGTCAAAAGGGTTAAAAACAAAGTTTGAAATGTAAGATAAGGGTAAGAATTTTACATTTGTAGCTGCAATATCAAATAGAGCCCCGAGACATAGGCTTTGGTTTGGATCCATGTACTTGCTCTCCTGATACCGTTGAGATTTCTGGGACATTTTTGCATTCCCTTGTTTCTTCTGCATGGTAAAGTTCAATATATATTACATAGTTCATTTCATTCGTTAAGTAACAAACGATTCAGAGAGACTAAATTTAAAAATAAAACATAAGAAGAAACAATGAAAATTGTGAAGGAAATGCAAAAAATCTGCAAATAGCTTCCTGAGATAATCCACAAATAATCTTTGACTTGCATAAATGAGATATAGGTTAGAAGGAAGGGGAGCATTGGGACTCCGATGGGGCATTTCCTTGTTATGATAGATTTTGATAAAACATAGACTAAACAAGTTCAAATAAATCAATCCACAAAAAGATAGATGGTATTTTCATCCATCTATATCTCGTATCAACGAAAGTAAACACGTCTCTAATAGTCATAACAAAACTATGATTAAAATGCTAATACGAGAGGAAGTTGCAAGATATGGCATGAGATGAGTGTATAGTTTGGATCTAGACAAATAACAAACATAAACTAGCATCAATCAGTCGATGAACATATTTAAGAAACAAACTTTTGCAGGCTCTGCGTTGCGTAGAGGTACTAATTTATTTCAAGAAGATCACTACATTGAACATGCCTATGTTGAACACACAAAATATTTTCATTGGACTAAAAGCATTTATACAGAAACCACAAATGGAATTAAGAACATTGGGCATGACATCAATCACCATGGATCAGGACTCAGGATCAAGTCTGCAAAAAACATCAATCGCCATGGATCAGAATTAAGAAAGACGTACATGAGCAGAAGAAACACGGCGCGGGACAAGATTCCCGCCGATCTGAATCAGCCCGTCAGAGGTAAATAACGTAATCTTTTCCTCCGAAACCCACTGTATAGCTACAAAAAAGCAAATATTTAAAAGAAAGAAGAAATAGCAAAATTTACGATACAATTTATACCCAAATCTTCAAGAGTAATTTATTAATTGATTATGAGAAAAAAGAGAGAAATACAGGAATCAGCAGAGTCATTATTCTCCCATGGATAGAATCCGAAAGCATCGTCGCCGAGGAAATGGGAAGAACCGGAGGCTTTGAGAGTGAAGCTGAGGTAGGGCGATCGGTGACGGTGAAAGTGGGAAGAGAATTTAGGTGCGGTGGCAAAAGATGTTGAAGTCCAATTTCTGGAGGAAGAGTCCATGGAGAAGGGAATCGAGGCAGACAAGGCGGAGAAGCATAGCGTGGAGGTGGTTTCAGCCATAGATTTGTGTTCTGCAAATTTGTGGGAGGGGAGGTGAATCCGAGAGAGAAGGAATCTCAATTCTCAAGTAAGGGAAAAGAAAAGAAAAAGGGAAAGGAGTTTGAGGCCACATGTGTTGTGGGTGACACGTGCGCGGTTCAATTGCATCGGTGGAGGAGAAGACCGGTTATCCGGTTCAATGCGGTTATTCACAAAGATACGAGTAAGCACAAGTATTATATTACTATTATTGATTTGTTTGATAATTAATACGATAAAAAGTTATGTTCATATAAACATTACACGCAATAACTAAATACTTCCTCAGTCCTGTATACACAAATTTCGCTATTTCATTTCGGTCCGTCTGACAAATTAAAATCTCGATTTACTTTTTTTTACTATAAATGGTACAACAGAGATCACACATTCGACTAACTCATTTTACTCACATTTTATTTAAAACTAATATGTAAATGTGACACTTGTTCCACTAACTTTTTCCCACTCACTTCTCCTAACATTTCTTAAAACCAGCACTAGAAATAAATAAGACTTATATTCGCGAACGGAGGAAGTACAACATTGTGCACACATGCATAACACACACTGACCGAATACGCACACTACGTCACGCACAATACACACTACATGTAGTATGTATGTATGTGTGGGTGTAATGTGTGTGTGTAGTGGGGAGAAGAGCGTAGAAAAGTGAAGTGTGTATTCAAATTTCCTAGATTCAGAAAATCCACTAGACCACGGGGTCCAGGAACTCAGAGAATCCACGAAATCACCTTTCGTTGTGCACATAATCACCTTCTGTCTTTTTAAAGACAGAAGGCCGCTATGCTAAAAATATTAGTACAGAGAAGCAGGGATCGAATCCCACAGAGATGGATGCGTAAGTAAACATGAAAAAAGACCTGGACACTGTTTTTGGCTGCTGCCACGCATTTTTTTGGGTTGAGATTATACTCCTAGACTTGGAAAATAAAATGCTCTATCCTAACAGCTAGACCTAGGCAAAAATATCAGAAACATGCATAATGATCACCAGACGTACTCAAGATAATTGGGATATTTTTATCTTTAATCACTTTTTAGCCAAATATTCTTCACCTACCAAAGAGTCTACATTACAACCAAAGATAAAGACCTTTCGGACTTTTGATGCTTGATCACATCTAGTAGAGGAGGGATTAGGCTTTGAGCAAGCCTATGGTAAACTTTGCACGATGCATGATTTGAGTGTTTATATGCACATTACCCTTATACACTTTGAGAGTGAGAGAACACTTCCCATCTTTGGAAGTTTGCCACATGTGAGTGCTTGATTTCAAGGTGTTCCATAAGTTAGTAATGAAAGTGCACTAATAAGCCTTGCTTGATTTGATTGCGTTAATAAATGCTTAATCTGTTCTTTCATCTTTTGAGGCACTTATGACGTCTAGACCTTGTACATTCCGTGCGTCTATTCTTGTGTCTTTATTGTTTTGTTCGAGCACAAACAAAAATGTAAGTTTGGGGGAGTTGATACGCTCGGATTTTGCACTATTTTAAGGCCATTATTTGGTCCGTTTTTTATGTCAAAGTCACTCTACACGTCCATTATTTGCATATTTTGTCTATTTTGGTATTTTGACGTGTTTTGTGAGAAATGTGCATAATTGAGCCGAAAAAGGGAGCCAAAACGCAAAGTCTGGAAATCTGGAGTCAGACGGCGACCGCCGCGGAGGTGTGCGGCGACCGCCGGCGCACGGCGGGCAGAGCAATGCAGCGGTCCGCCTCGGAAAAATACGCTTGGAAGAGAAGTCTCGCTAGGCGACCGCCGGAAGTCATGCGGCGGTCCGCCGCCGGAGAAACAGACTCTCTGGACTCCAACGCGGCGACCGTCGGCCAAGGTGCGGCGACCCGCCGGAGAAAGGCGGCGAATCCGAGATGCCCTAGATTTGCTCCAAGATTTGCCATATTTTGAAGATTTTTTCCTTCTACAACAAGGACTGGCTTTCCCCTATAAATAAGACCTCAAGTTTCATGAAAAAGAGAGAGCTTCTACTTGCAAAATAATTCATAGAGATCAAAAGCTAGAGTACTTCACTTGTGCAAGGAGTTGGAGAAGGATTTCAAGAACATCAATAACGACAAGGATTCAACCTACGGGTTTTATTTGCTTTAGTTTTATGTTCCAATTGTTTTCCCTTCAATCTATGTGTTTAGCTTATTTCGACATGTAACGACTTTGGTTATACAATTCCAATTTTCTATTTAATATCCGTTTTGTTTTTACTTAGTTTCTTCCCTAAGTTAATCTTGATGCTTCATGATTGAGTGACACAATCGTGTATGATTTAATATAACTTGCTTCATAACTGTGATAGAGTTCTAGCGAGTTAGATCCACTTAGTAGACGCTACAGTTAGCTTCCCTTAAAACGGCACTGTTAATTGAGAGTGAGGACTTTTCAAGGGTCTTAGGAACTCTTTGGAGTTACGTGTTAGGATTGACAACCCTAATCTTGTAATCAACGTTTGCATCGCATGAGCATAAGCTAGGTGACTCGTCCTATCAAAGTAATAACTGTGCTAGGGTATTGTAGTTCGGAATTTGTATAACCATAACTGTGAACGCACATCCCTGGGATTCCCTTATCTCTATCGATTGTCTCTGTGTTTTATTCGCATTTAGTTGTTAATTGTTTTCTATTGTTTTCTGTTTTCAAAGTTTTCCAAAACCTTCTGTTCTTCCAGATAGTAATTGAGTCTTAGTAGAGGATAGACACTTTGTGTTTGCCTTCCCCGTGTTCGATATCCCGGTACTGACCTTTAGCTATACTATATATACTCTGTATACTTGCAAGTTTATTTAGTGCTAAAAAATAGTGCATCAACAATCACCTTCTGCCTTTTCAAAACCCTCAACCCGTTATGCTAAAAAGATTAGTACATGGAAGCAGGGATCGAATCCCACAGAGATGGATGCGTAAGTAAACATGCAAAAAGACCTGGACACTGTTTTTGGCTGCTGCCACACATTTTTTGGGTTGAGATTATACTCCTAGACTTGGAAATAAAATGCTCTATCCTAACAGCTAGACCTAGGCAAAAATATCAGAAACATGCATAATGATCACCAGACGTACTCAAGATAACCTTCCGACTAAAAAAATTACCAGATCAGACGAATAACTTCCCAAAACTAGCCTAGACAGAGGAAAAACAGAGCGTGGGGACCATTTCCCAAAATAGTAGAGTACGAATGAAAAGCTGCAGATTAACTGACTAAAGGCTTAACTAACAATGACTTCATCTTCTCAAAAACCTTGATCACGAAATACAGAGAAAATACAGAGCAAAACACAGAACGAAACAGGGCAAACTAAATTAGACCGATTAATGCGATCAACTACGGAAACCTAAGCAGATCTATTATCACTAGACGAGGTGAATAAGAAAAACAGAAATTAAACATCAAACCATGCATGAAATGAACAGATCTAGCTACGGGATGTTTCATCCACTCCGGATCCAAGCCATCCACCACAAACCACAGCAAATTCCATCTCCGATCAACAGATTTAGCCGGATTCGACCGATTAACAACGATCTCAACGTAACTTCAACTCAACAACTCAGATTCATCGCATAAACATTAAAGCAAACAGAAAACAAAGCGATAACATGAAACCAAACCATAGCAGTGAATTCCATAGCAAAAGAGTGCAATATCCAATGGAAATGTAACAAAATACGACCGAGCTTCGAACAGCGAAGACTCGGGAAATTCGAAAATGTAAACTGAAAGCGGGAAAAGAGATTGTATCTTCGTCTCCCATGGAAACGGTGTTACACAACTACTAATGAACTTTGGAACCTTAACCCCCAATTCGATTTCCCCCAAGTGCGTGTGTGTAGAGAACGTGAGAAAAGTTGAGCTAAACTAAGAGCTGAGAGATGATGATGATTCGTGGATGCCCTCAGGCCTGTTGCGTGCTCTTATTTATAGAAGTGGAGTTGAGCTTCTAGATCCTTCTTTGAATTCTCCATTCTGCCCTTCGTCTAGAATCCTTCTCTGTCTGGTAATTTTCCTCTTCCTTCTGCTCACTTTCTCTGCCAGACTCCTTCTCCAGGCAATCTTCTTCTTTCTTCGTGGATCTGACATTTTTCTCTACACACCTGGCTTATAAACCGTGTTAGACCCAAGAAATTACAGAATTTTACCCCATAACAAATGCATGAAATTAGCCTTATCATGGGGGCAATATGTGTGTGATTCAATGTGTTTGAAGTAGTGTTTGGGGGAAAATCATTTATTAAAAATTTTAAAAATTTAATTTTGTTACAAAATTGAGATGATATTGAATTGAAATATAATAAAATAAGTTGTATAATTGAGATGATATTTACATGGAGAATGTAATAGTGATTTTTAAGAAAAAAATATAGCAAAGGAATGAAATGAAAATAAGAAAAGCATTTCATTCTCTTATTTTATTTTATCGTATCAGCATGACTTTCTTTTTTTTTTTAGGGGGGGGAGGGGGCAAGTGGAGTACATATTTTTTTTAATGAGGGAAATGTATATTTTAGGAATTAATGTTTGCTTAATATTTCTGATTATATATATTTTGAGAGTATTATCATTAAAATTATGTATTAAATATGCAAATGCACTGTGGAATATTGATGAGTTACAAACGAGTAGTTCTAACTATTACCATACCTCAAAGAAGGAAGAGGCAAACAGCCCAGCCCAAAAGCATCAGTCGACTACTTTTAAGGCCCAAATATTTGTGTGTATATGTACATATTTGATATTTCATGAATAGTGTAATAAACTTATTTGACTATAAGCAGTGACTTGTATTCCTTTTTGGGGTGTCCCACTATAAGTGATATATTTCCATTTTTAGCAAAAAGTCATCTATTTTACTTTATTCTCCACCTACTTTATTCTCTCTTCTCTCCTCTACTTTTCCTTCTCTCATACTTTACTCTCTCCA
The DNA here is from genome assembly GCF_023119035.1 of Salvia hispanica. Taxonomy (NCBI): domain Eukaryota; kingdom Viridiplantae; phylum Streptophyta; class Magnoliopsida; order Lamiales; family Lamiaceae; genus Salvia; species Salvia hispanica. The sequence goes on along the minus strand of NC_062968.1, from coordinate 36,873,224 downwards.
CTTTAACTTATTTAAATATCATTCCTTAAATCCCGTGCCCAAAAGAAGTAGGTCACTTATCTTGGGACGGAGGGAGTATAAAACTACATGATTTAAAAATATAAAGAAAATAGACGAATAACAATGTTGACTTCTTTGAGTTTTGAGTATTGTGTTGCAGTAGGTTTTTTACTTGCAAATTTTAAAGTTTATATCAGAGAATAGAAAAAGGTAGTGTCAGATTTTCTCTGACATTCATTTTCGTTTGCTTCTGCTCTTATTGACCTAAAAATTTATTAAGTTCTATAGATCTTTTTATTGACTAATTAAATAAAACCCATACGAAACCCCTAAGTCCCCTCAACAATCAAATCTTAAACTCTAGTTAGAATCTCGTTAGGACCAATAAGATTGGTCTATATTCTAATCTACTATCTATATATAAGACGATTTGGTTCATTAAATCACATATGTAAAACCATTTCTACAAAAAAGTAGTACTTACTACAGTTGTTTTTCTAAATTCACGTGGCTTATGATAATTTTGGTGATAACAAAAGGTCAACATTAAACTGCATTTTTTCTTCCCCACCAATTCCAAGTCAATTTAAGCAGGTTTTTGTTCCCACCACTTCTTTCAAATCACCCATTCCTATTTTCGAGCAACCAATTTATAAAGTCACGAAGATAGTATATAAGACCATCTCCAAGGGTACACTAAAATCTAAAATGAGATAGGTATTTAGTTCTAATAGTACTCAAAAATCAATCCTATGTTTGGTTTTTGAGAAAAAAATATCTATCTTTAGGTTTACACTAAACCAAAATCTAAAAAATTTCAAATTTTGTGAATAAAAAAGGCATAATATAGAGAATATTCTTTTAAGTTTGAGTTTAGTGTAAATTGTTGGAGTAAAATCAATATTTAGTGTGTGATTTACACTAAAATGAATTTGAGTTTAGTGGAATGGTTGAAGATGATGCCAACACATTAACCTAAAATAGATTCATATTATTCTGATGCGATTCTGTTTCAATGGGAAAAATTTTAAGAATAATTTTTGGTGATGGCGGAATAGCAAAATAATGAAATAATAAAAAACGAGTATAGTGGTACTAGTACTTTGTAAGTATGAAACGGGAGTCTAGTCTAAAAATGCTGCAAACTACTATGTTGTGTTTTTACCTAAAAATGAGAAGCATTCTAAATAAATTAAGCAATACTGCACCGATTGATTGACAACATTTAATTTTGGCTATAAACTTTTGATAGTGCAGGGGCTCACTCAAATTAAATGAATAATTAATGATCGCACCTGGAAAAATGAAGAAAAATAGACCAAATCATTTATTAATAGAAGTGGAGTAGTGATTAGAAATAAAATCTCATCGCATCTACCAGCCTGCCAGGTTGGATATCCGGTACAATCAATGGTGGGTAAGTAGTGCTGTTTGACTATATGAAAAAGAAGTTGGAGTAATTTAAAAGGAACAAATGACAAAAAGATCATGGGCCTTCAAACTCATGATTAATGCGATTTCAATTTCATTTTTTTTATTAATACGTGGTATTCTTTATGTACATATTGATAATTGTGTATAAATATTGTGATGAAATATACAATATCACCCACCAAAGATCTCTTGAAATACTAATAAGAAATAGAAATTTACCAATGTAAATATTATGTAATTAATCAATCAACCGGCAATGTAATCTCTAAACAAAAAATAGGAAAGAGTCATATGCACACAACCACTTCACTTTTAGCATGAATTAATTTGCAATTACAATAAGGCGAACATAGTTATAAAAATAAACAGCGAAAGAAAAATGACTTATTTAATCAGTTTACATATATACATCTTTTCATATTTCAATTTAAATCAATACATGTAATATAAAAACAACAAATAAACGAAAAATTAACAAAAAAATAGATGATGCCCCAACCAAGAGCATCATCCCCAACATGGACGGGCACAGGAGGCGGGTCGGGGCAATGCTGGCAACGGGCCTGGGGAGAAGCGCGGGTGGTCAGCGACGCCCATTGTGGCTGCTCGATCCGTGACAAGCACGGGGCGGGGATGGTTTTCGAGGTGGGTGTCAATTTAATTTATTTGCATTCTGCTTGTATAAATAGTTAAGGAACAAAAGAAGATTAACAATTAGCAAAATCAGTGACCAGTTTCATTTTCGTACTATTTGTATTCTAGCTTAGTAGTAGGAGTATATCATTATGTGTGCGTGTATCTATCTTCAATTAGTAGTTCCATGTGGTTTGTCCAAGAACATGCTTAAAAATTCGGTTTTTTAATTAATTCATCTAAAATGCTCCAACTAGAAAAGCATGCAACACGCTAGTTGGAACCCACCCGCCCTTAATTTATTTTTTTGTTTTTTTTTTGGTAAAGCGCCCTTAATTTTTTTTAACAGTAGTAAGTGTTTTCTTTATCATTTTTCATAGTATTTCTTACATAAGTGTCCAATTTTGAAAATTGTGAAACTATATTTTCTTTTCATTTATCGTTATGAAGATTAGTAAGGTTACACATTGCAAATTTTCGTAATATGTGGGCATTTAATAAAAAAAACAGAGTATACTATTTGCTATGGAACAATATAAAATATCTTAATTATTTAATGGGGCTTGTTTCATTAATTGCAGATTTGCTCCCGTTAAGGACTCTCAAGATTAAATATCCATTTTTTAAGCCCCCTTTTTCTGATTCTTTCCATCCAACAGGTATCCCACTAGCAATCCTATTATCAATAGTATCAAATTCTTTAATATCCACTTTATTTCTTTTTATTCTAATTCCCACTAATTCCATAAGATAATTTGTCTTCCTCTTGTCAAGCCTAGGTAAACCATTCACACATAGTTGACCAGTTACATACATAAGTGAGATGCCATTTAATTTTAACCGCCTAACTTAGTTTGTAAAGAAGAATTACTTTCTAAATAAATTTTTTAATGTTTGAAGTCTAAAGTCTTTATAGAGGGTTATTTTCACAGCTATGATGAATTTTTCGGTATATATACTTTTAAATTCAAGAGTATTTTTTTCTCCTTTTTTTGGGTCTAGCTAGCTTTTGGAAAAGAATGTACTATATACTAAAAGATGCTTAGGTTGATTACTATATGTAATCACTTTCTAATCATCATATATAATTCGTAATAATGAGGCTATGATGGTGGGAATACAGCTAAAAGGGGATTTTTGATCAAAAAGATTTTCTTCGAGGGAAGCTGCAAGAGCAGGTTCAATTTATGGAGACAGCTGACCTGACCTGCTACCAAAACATTTCATGTCCTCTCGTTCTTTATAATTTGTCACCATTTGATCCAACACGAATTTTAAGAAATGTAATAGAAAGTTTATTGAAAAAGTTAGAGGTACGTAGATCCTACTTTTATATATTAATTTTATAATAAAATGTGAGTGAGAATGAGTTAGTGGATAGTGAAGGTCACTACCAAAAAATAGTAAAAGTGAAATATGACAAATTTTTAGGGACAGACGAAAATGGAAATAAGTGATACTACCTCCGTCCTTGAAAATTTGTCCCATTTTTCTATTTCCGTCCGTCCCTCAAAATTTGTCTCATTTCACTTTTACCATTTTTGATAGTTGGACTTCATATTCCAGTAACTTATTCCTACTCACATTTTATTATAAAACTAATATATAAAAGTAGGATTCACAATCCACTAACTTTTTCAACTCACTTTCCATTACATTTCTTAAAACCCGTGTCGGGTCAAAGTGAGACAAATTTTGGAGGACGGAGGTAGTAAATTTTAAGGAATCAAAGGAAGTAATAATTAATCTATTAAAAAATATAGATAATCCACTTTATATTGCACAGAAATCCCTAAATTTTGATATGTTTGCATGATATCTTGATCTCAATTTTCTAATTAATAAACCTTACTCAAAGTTTAAATATTATATGAACAATAAATTATTAAATCTTAAATTTAAAAAGGAGACAAATTCACAGACGGAGATATGAGCTTCTAGAAATTAGAGGTACTATTATTTTTGAAAAATACGTTGTGATCTAATTTTTCTTCCCTTATTTATAGAATATTGACATACTTAATTAAAAATTTAAGGACATTTGGATGAAATGTTGTGATTCAATTTTATTTCCCTTATTTATAGAATATTGATATACTTATTTAGAAATTTAAGGATATTTGGACAGACCATTATTCCTAAAAGAATTATGACTCAATTAGAAACTACTAGTATTATAGTATGCTTACCAAATTTTTTTTGCTTTTTTCTATTTTACATTCATACTAAATCTGACTAATCATTTGATAGTTCAGATATTAACATATGATTCAGAGTTCAGACATTGAGTGTATTTCTTATTAGTTTAAGAAACATTTTAATTACGAGTGAACTTTCTTAGTCACCCAATATTTCGGATCTAATTATGTACGGGAAAGCTTCACAACCACAAGTGGACCTTTAGCCTTATTTTTGCTTTTATCATAAAATATGACTGGATATAAACAGACTCGAACTAAATCACAATTTCTTTTAACAAATGTTTTTTCGATAACCAATTATTTGGATTTTATCATTGTAGTGTTTCTATAAGTCGCAAGCATGATATTTTTTACTTAAATTTGAAGTCTTCATTTTACCACTTTAATATAGGCCTTCCTAGTAAAGTAGGAGTAGTATTCTACGTATTCCATTCTCTTCGATAGTATGATACTATTATTCAATCAATTAATCAGGAATTAGTTCCACAATCTTTTGGCCCTTGTTAGGTATACTAGCCCCAATAATTAGGAAATAATATTTGAAAAAAAAAAAAATGTCGATGTGATGTTCGTATAATTTCTGGATATAGCTACTGCTTTAGACCATGTTATTTAATTTGTGAAATGTCAATTAAATAATTGTATACTCCTTCCGTCCCACATAATTTTACACATTTTGACCTGACACGAATTTTAAAAAATGTAATGGAAAGTGAGTTGAAATAGTTGGCGGGATGTGAGTCCTACTTTTAAAGTATTAGTTTTATAATAAAATGTGAGTAAGAATGAGTTAGTGGAATATGGGGTCCGCTACTAAAAATGGTAAAAGTAAAATGGATAAAATTATGTGGGACGATCCAAAATGGAATGTTGGATAAAATTATGTGGAATGGAGGGAGTAATTTTTACTCAACCTAAACACATTTCGATAGGCATACTTTAGCACAAACAAGAGTACAAGAAAATGAAATGTCATAGAAAATCACATGCACCTCTTTTCTCAACTTGAGTTTTTAATTGTTTATTTTTCCTCCCCATTTTACGAGTCATAATAGAGTAATTATGAGTTAGTACAATAAAATACAGTATGATATCCTTGATTCAACATCATGTGTAGTTTACGAGATTTAAATACAATCGTCTGAAATTAAATGTTTAGGCCCCACCAATTAAATAATGAAGGTGCTTACTTTGTAATTTGGTGTTAATGATGGTTAAAAAACTAATTAAGTGCGTACCAATAATCTTGATAGACCACCTGCCTCTTCCCTTTACACCTATCTTGATAGAAATTATTGAATCTTTAGATTTTTGCTTTTCCTCCACCACATGCTTACTATCCACCCCCTCCATAATTGACATTTTTGTCTTCTTCTTTCAATTCATCTACTATCAACTCTTTTTAATAATTCTTTAAATTACTTTTCCTCGAATTGTTTATGGTATGTTAGCCAGTAATATTTGAACTTATCCCTAATTAGTTGGGTGAATTGAGCACACATGTTTTAATTTGGAGATTAAAGCTTAAAACCAACCAACCTTAAGTTAAAACAATAGTGTCTGTCACAGGCTCACGGAGGATTCTAAAACCAAAAACATTATCTCAACATAATTAACAATAATTAAACAGAATCAGAACCACGCACGTGTATATCACATTGTCTGATTTTAACCATGAATATCAATTTCTTTTAGTCAAGCATTAATGCCGATATTGAAAACGACCTATCCAAACATTAGTTAACTGTAATATCATATCTAGCTATCAATTTATATATACTTACGTCTCTCATATGCTTTCTATTTTATGTGAGTTTTTATCAGGTAATATTAACGGTTGGGCATCGTCGATAAATCATGCAATAATATTAAATTAATTGCATCGAATTGAATGAAATAATATTAAATTAATTGCATCGAATTGAATGTGATCACGAAACTATGTTTGGATATCAAGTCTATATTTAAAACTGCGAAAATGACATTCACACGCGCCGCATGTCAAAATTGAAATATGGTTGGAAACTAAATAATTTTTTAGTCTAGCTATATATCTCGTGTCTTATCAAATAAATAAATAAATTATGATATCATCATGGTAGGCAGTTCTCTTTCAAGCTCTCTATAAAAGATATTTAACGTTTCAAATAGTCATTCACATTACCGTTGCTTCATAAATTAAGATAAGGATTTAACTAATACACACTTTTTTCCTAATATAGCTTGCACTTTTTACTAGTGTAGCTATTAATCCCAAAATTGATAGTGACATGTTTCTCTTTTTTGTAGAGGAGATCAATTGGTAGTGATATGTTCTTTTAACTAATGAATGTAAGATATTAGTTTAAATATTGCAATGGTATCACGTTTGAACCCAATGCCAAATTCTTATAATATCTCATATCACTTGCTTACATGTTTTACATTTTATGATTGATAAAAAAAATTTATTTGAGATTTCTGTAATCTGATCACATTTTTAATGGGATAAAAATCAAGTAAAATTATCTTAAATGATGGAGTAGTAGTAAGTTATTGCAGAACTCCACTCCATCAAAATAAACACAAGATTAAGTACCTATACTATTTTAATCCTCAAAAGTAAATGCTGAACCTAATTTGTATTTAAGTATTTAGATCTCTTTCCAGCAATATTCCTAATATCACGGAATATTTTCCAGCCGTGAATGATGACTGGAGAAAACATAAAATTTGAGATCCCACAAGTAGTGTGGATGCCACTAAGGAAGTACGGATGCTGAAGCAAATGCTGCAATATACTTATGCACACTACTACTATATATATTCAACTAGATTTATGATGATTTTCTAAAAATATTTGGAAAATAATTCATTCTCCAAAACCTGTTCATAAACAAAATGTTACGCCTTAAATTTTTAATATTATAGTAGTAGGGTAGTGATAAAATGCAAACTTGTATATTGTACAAACTCAAAACTCCTCAACACAGCTTCAACACTAATTCAATATAATATCAACACAGTGTAAAATTTCAAGATTTTAATGTCAACACAGTATCAACACAATATCAACACAACATCAATCATTGACTACCGTTGAAATTTTGTTGGCATTTTCTTGTTGATGCTTTTTTGTGATCTATTGACATTTTTCAATGGTCCAGATCATAGTTTTGAATTTGTACAATATTTATAGTTTTCATTTGATCACCTATAGTAGTATATGTTACTTGTAGCCAATCACTGATACCCTATGTACTAAAATAAATAATTAATCGATTTTAATCAAACAATAGGGACAAATGATCGCCCACCGACTAACATAAAATAAATTATGAAAAGGAGTAACTGAATTAGTTACACGCCTTCACTATCTAATTCGTCTATCACCTCAAAAAAATAAATAAATTATGCACTACTGCTATGTTTGTGTGTTGACCTAGCGGTAGAATGATTAATGTTCAATATCAAAATCTTCATGCTATGTTTGTGTGTTGACCTAGCGGTAGAATGATTAATGTTCAATATCAAAATCTTCAGTTCCGAGTTGATCGTAATGAATTTAATAGGCGAGTGGTTGATGGGATTAACAACTCATTTTGTAGTGTAGTAGCGAAGATGGAACTATTCAAAGTTTAAACTCGGGTAAGTTTGGTCTCCAATTGTATGAAAAGAAAAGGAATAGCAATAGTGCATGTGTTTCTGTTTGAGGTTATAAAGACAGATCCCCTAATTTTGACGAATTTTGCCTCTTCTTTTTGATACCTCAATTGGTCTCTTCTTGTTTCACCTTTTCCCCAATAAAGTGTTAGAACCAAGCAAGGACTGAGAGAATAAATGAAGAAAGAATATGAAGGGCGTGCGGTGCCAAATAATGGCGATGTATTGCTTTTGTGTGATTACAACAACTCTACCGTATTCACACACACACCTTTCTATATGTACTATCAACTTCTCATGTCTTTCCTACTTCCATCTTTTATCTCACACTCCTTCCACTTTGTTTTATTATTTTTTTTAAATATGCCTTTCATGATTCATCTCAACTTACATCATTCTTTCCCAACATTTTCTTTTATCTAGTTTTACCAATACAATATGTATCTACATTTGCCAAGCATCTTCTTTTTTAAATTTTAATCTCATTTCTGATTGACTATATTATTTTTAATAATTATCGTAAGAGTGTTGTATAAGTTAAAAAGAACACTAATAATTATGTTTTGCAGACGAGAGAGGGGAATAAGAACGTACTACATCCAATCAAGTATCCACTAAATTTTGTCCATAACTCTTCGTCGTTGGGACTGGATCCTCTGCAGTTGAGAGGAATCACAGCACCATGCTGTGAAAAGGGACGACGTCGTTTCTGCTCTTTCTTGCTGTGTTTTTTTCCTTTTTACCAAGGGTTTAGTTCTATATGGAGTACTTATTAGTGATAGTACTAGTTAATTAACAATTCTTAATAACTAGAACTAATAAAAGACGCCGCATTTTTTATGTGTTTGTATAATACTAGCAGTAGTATTTTGTCATGATTATATATGTCTACAGTATTTAATTTTAATCAACAATTTTACAAAATTTGTTTATAATAGAAAAATGCAAGTTTGAAAATTAGTTTCTTTTAATATACAAAAAATACTAATCTAAAATAAAATTTAATACATTAAAATCATGGCAAAATAATTTTTAAACATTCACTATTCTAACATATGGACTTCTACTCCTATTGGTTTAACAAATTTATTTATTTTCCAAAGTTCTATAACCAAATTAAAATAAGTGTTTAGTAAAAAAATAATTTTTTCTTTGAGCAATTAAATAATTATTTATACATGTAAAACGTAAATAATGTAAATTATACACACTAGTAATGTACATTTTATGTATATAATGTACTATCTCTAATAATGTAGACATAATTATATTTTACATTATACGGGATAATACATTATAAGTACATAAACTGTATATTAAACGACATAAAATGCTATGGTTTGATGTTTGACGAAAGATAGGATTTTGATATGAATAAAGATGGGATCCCCTAATTCTCCGTCCGCGAATAGGAGTTTTGTTTTTCCATTTTAGTCTGTCTGCGAATAGGAGTTTCAGTTCATAATTACTATAAAATTTCAAATTCGCGGACGGAGGGAGTATACAATTTAACTCCTAATTCCATAATTTTTTTAAATTCCAAATTCAATTTATTTTAGTTTTTTGATAATAATAGTATTATGCAAATTTTATTAAACTAACTTTTGTTTTGTTGTTACAAAAATATAATAAAAAAAATTTAATTATCAAAGAAATGGAAGTATAAAAAAGGAAGAAAAGAAACGAATAAAAAAAGAATGTGGTGTCTTTTACTATTATTATACTGAAGTTGCAGAACTAAAGGTAAGAAAGGAAAAAGCATTTGGAAAAAAAGGAAATAAAACGCAGCAAGAAAGAGCAGAAACGACGTCGTCCCTTCGCACAGCATGGTGCTGTGATTCCTCTCCACTGCAGAGGATCCAGTCCCCTTCGTCGTTAGCCTATTTGTCATCTAATACATACACCACACGTTTCCACCTTCTATCCATTATTATGTACGTAAGATTTAAGTTGATACAAAAATATCACAGAATATTACTCCTATTAATATTTAATGATCAAGGATTTACAAATTACAGCACCTGGATTACTAAATTTTGTCACGGCATCAGTGGATTCCATTACATCTGCAGCCCTGGATTTCAGTTATTGAAATTTTTAGAATCTTTCTACCTAGTATCGTCATACTTTTAAAATCTTGGATTTTTAATGAATAAATTTTAGTCTTTAAAGGAAGCGTGGGTCTTTGCGTTGTGGGAAACAACTTATTATCATAGTTTAATTAAGATAAGAAAATTATTAAAATTTCAAAATTAGTACTATATTCTATTAATGATTTATAATGATAAAATGCAAACTCTAAATATTGTACAAACTACAAACTATAATCTGGACAACCAGAAAATGTCAATAAACGACAAAATAACAGCTACAGAAAATTTCAACACAATATTAATACAGCATCAACCGTTGACACTGTGTTCACATTTTCTGTTGATGTTATTTAGTCATCTGTTGACATTTTCTGACGGTCCAGATCATAGTTTGGAGTTTGTACAATATTTAGAGTTTGCAAATGATCACATTCCTTCTATTAAAAGTCATAAAATATACTGAAATCCTAAAATTGCATTTGATTGAAAATGATAAAGTACATAATCTAAAATGTATAATATGTTGTTATTGCCAATGTTTGCCCAAATGTATTCAACTAGATCTTGTTGGAGTATGTCATTGGTGGCGGAATCATATGACGACTTCTGACTGCGTAGTTAGCCGCTGAACGGAGCTTGACGACCTAGAGCATCTTCGTCGAACCAATTAATCATGTTTGGTCCTTTAGTGACTCCTCAACAAAGTAATCCTTCACGGGCCTTTCCGCAAAGTGTTCTCGCTCACGATGAACCTATCACCTAGTTTTTGGTTTAGTTATCTGAGAATTCACATAATGACATAAGTATTGATCATGAGCTCATTGAACAATCACAATAAGATTGTTAACCTCATCGGGTTTGGATGGGGGACTGTGCTAAAAGCCACATCAGGGGGTGTTGTTCCAAACAATCAATTATTTTATATTAAATAAAATTAATATTTTAATATTATTTTTTATAAATAAAATATGTGTGTATTTGAGCACAGCACCCCTTGCTGTGACTTTTAGCACAACAGGGGATCCGGATCCAACCTCATCCTCCAATGAATTGTTCTCATTGCTGGCATTCATACATGTATTGAAAGGAAAATATTGAAAATTGAGATGATTGGCGAAAGATGTGAGCATTGAATTTGGCTAAAGAGATATTTATATACTAGATGTAGATGGTATTGGGAGATTAAAAAATGTAAAATTTATAAAAAAAAATTAGGTCAAAATCCATTGAGTAGTGGATATATACTGAAGCAAGAAACTTGGAGGGTACTATTCTCCATGTGTTATGCACAAAATGCTGTGTTCAATAAGTTTCCTTGCAACTGTGGAAAACTAATGAAGTGAAATTGACCATTAGTAAAATGAAGAAAAAGATACTCCTAATACTCCCTTTGTTTAAGCCTAAGTGAGATATTTCATTTTTCAAATGTTTTAGAAAAATAATACTTGAAGAAAAAATAAAATAAAAAAGAGAATAAGATAAAAGAAAGTATAAAAAAGTAAAGAAAGTGTGAAAAAGTAAAAAAACTATATCTTCCATATTATTATTTCTATTACTTTAGTCTCAACTTTAAAAGAGAGGGTGAAAAAGGGGTAAAGCGCGGCGGATTTATAGGAGACAGACAGACATTGAGGAATAGTTTGATGATGGATTTTCACTCAAGCGTGGACCTCAAGCCTCACATTATACACCGTCAAAACTGCAAATTTTAACATTTGTTTAACCAAAATTACTACTCCTCCATCTTGCTTTGGAATTGGAATCTGTGTTTGGTCAAAAACCCAATCTCAAGTTCACATACAGTATTATTTGTCGGGTGCCACCTTAGCATCCCTATCATCTGTCAATTTGATGTCACTTGTGCGTGTGTTCCTATTTTTACCTGACGCTGTAAAAACACAACTCCTACATTTCACCAATAAAGCCATCTGAATAGAGATTGAGAAAAATTGTCCCATCATTTGCAGGCGTTGAACAAAAAATAATAAATAGTAATTTTAATAATAGCAGTGTAGGAGTAAATAAAGAATGAGAGAAGAGGAGTGGAGATGGAGTGAAAGTTGAAACTCACACTCACACCATCTCAAACTCTCCCTCTATTAAATCCCCAAACACCACACCCACATCCTCAGCTGCTGCTATTCCTTCTCCAACTCAACTACAACAAAACCACATCCCCACCATGGAAGTTGAGGCCACCGCCGCCGACCCGGAGAAGCCCGCCTCGCCTCCGCCGGTTGTGCTCAAGGACCTCTTCCGCTTCGCCGATGGATTGGATTACGCTCTCATGGGAATCGGCTCAGTTGGCGCGATTGTCCATGGCAGCTCCCTCCCTCTGTTTCTCAGATTCTTCGCTGATCTCGTTAATTCTTTCGGCTCCAATGCCAACGATGTTGATAAGATGACGCACCAAGTTTTGAAGGTCCCAGATTTTCCACTTTGTATTTCTGAATATCGACAAATGCTACTTACATTACTATTCCTTTCTTGCTGGTTTTCAGTATGCGTTTTACTTTCTTGTGGTTGGAGCTGCGATATGGGCGTCTTCTTGGGCAGGTGAGATTTTCCCATCTTCCTCATTTTATCTATTAAAAATACTAGATTGGTAAATGGATGAGTTTGCAGAAATATCGTGCTGGATGTGGACTGGTGAGAGGCAGTCCACTAAGATGAGGATCAAGTATTTGGAGGCGGCTTTGAACCAAGACATTCAATTCTTCGACACACAGGTGAGGACATCCGATGTTGTTTTCGCCATCAACACCGACGCCGTCATGGTCCAAGATGCCATTAGTGAAAAGGTGAAAAAAAAAGGATCTTTTTCCGCGTGTGACTGTTAAAAAAAAAGTTAGTCGTCCAGTTCTTGATTCGGCATTTTGTGATTGTTTTTTTGGGCAGTTGGGGAATTTCTTGCACTACATGGCTACGTTTGTTTCTGGATTTGTGGTGGGGTTCACCGCGGCGTGGCAGCTAGCTCTTGTCACGCTCGCCGTGGTTCCCCTCATCGCCGTGATCGGAGGCATCCACGCCACCACGCTCTCCAAGCTCTCCGCCAAGAGCCAGGATGCTCTGTCGGAAGCAGGAAACATCGCTGAACAGGTGAAATATTCATGATTAATTATAGTCTATGATGAAGGTTGGATTGGCCTATTGACTAATGTTATATTGCAGACTATAGCTCAAATTCGGACAGTATTGGCGTACGTGGGAGAGTCGAGGGCATTGCAGTCGTATTCAGCAGCGTTGAGAGTTGCTCAGAGGCTCGGATACAAGATTGGATTGGCCAAAGGGTTGGGACTTGGAGCTACTTATTTCACTGTTTTCTGCTGCTATGCCCTTCTGCTCTGGTATGGAGGCTACTTGGTTAGGCACCATTATACTAATGGAGGTCTTGCTATTGCAACCATGTTTGCTGTCATGATTGGTGGCCTGTATGTTCATTACTCCTATCTGTTTTTTCAAAATCATATTGTTTTGGACTTAATACATTTCTTTCATTTCATAGTGCTTTGGGGCAATCTGCTCCCAGCATGGCTGCATTTGCAAAGGCAAGAATTGCAGCTGCTAAAATCTTCCGAGTGATAGACCATAAGCCGGGCGTTGTCTCAGACAGTGAATCCGGCCTGGAGTTGGAAGCCGTAACCGGAAAATTGGAGCTCAAAAATGTTGATTTCTGCTACCCTTCAAGGCCAGAAACTCAAATACTTAACAATTTCAGTCTCACTGTTTCCGCTGGGAAAACAATAGCCCTTGTCGGAAGCAGTGGCTCGGGTAAAAGCACGGTGGTGTCCCTCATCGAGAGATTCTATGATCCCTCCTCAGGTGATTATCACCATCCCATATCCTTCCTCGTTGTTATTTCAATCAAGGGGTGGTTAATAATCGCGTATTTTTGCAGGGCAAGTGCTGCTAGACGGTCATGACATAACAACGTTGAAGTTGAGATGGCTGAGGCAGCAGATTGGGCTGGTGAGCCAAGAGCCTGCTCTGTTTGCCACAACCATCAAAGAAAACATACTGTTGGGCAGAGGGGATGCAAGTTTAGTCCAGATTGAAGAGGCTGCGCGAGTTGCCAATGCACATTCATTCATTGCAAAGCTCCCGGATGGCTATGACACTCAGGTTAGATTGTGATGTTCTTGCATCACATTAATATTTGGCTTGCACTTCAATTATGATTGCTTATGGTGTACCTACTCATCAATGCTGGATTGATTTGGAGAGAGACCTAACAACACGTTAGTTAGATATCTAGACTTTGTTTTTGGGCCCTCTGCTCAAATCTTCGCCATGTTCACTTCACCTTAAATGTTCATCAACTTCACATGCTGCATTAAAAAAAGGCATGGATCTCACACACTGCCGCGGACTAAATGGGATTGTTTGGTCAACAATCAAACCTAAACATTTTCTATTAAAGTCAAAAGTGTGGAAATGTTTGGTCATGCATTAAAAATAAAAGGTAACATGGTTTGCAGTAACAATGCATGTGCAGAGTATTGGTGGGTTTCTACTTTCTATTCATTCTTGAATTTCTCTAATTATTGGGAAATGGTCAAACCAGAGGATCAAGAATTAATGCCACTAAACTAGGATAACACGAGGAGAAAGAAATACTATATTTTTTTGAGTAAGAACTACTAAGAGTGGGATGTCAAATGAGATATAAGGACTTTGCATTTGATGTTTGTTGCCTAAAAAATGAACAAAACAACAGTTCACAAATGGCCAATTTCAAGAAAGTTAAATTTCATTAATAAGAAAATCTAGTTATCTCTTCTTGTTTTGATGCACTTGGATGGTGGCAGGTCGGGGAGAGAGGGGTCCAGCTGTCGGGCGGGCAGAAGCAGAGAATAGCTATAGCAAGGGCAATGCTCAAGAATCCAGCCATCTTGCTCTTGGATGAAGCAACCAGTGCATTAGATTCCGAGTCGGAGAAGCTAGTGCAAGAGGCCCTTGACCGTTTCATGATTGGAAGGACTACTCTAGTTATCGCCCATCGCCTCTCCACCATCCGAAAATCTGACCTTGTTGCTGTGTTGCAGCAAGGCAGTGTCACTGAAATCGGGAATCACGATGAGCTCTTAGCCAGGGGAGAAAGCGGCATCTACGCCAAGCTAATCAGAATGCAAGAAGCAGCAGCTAATGAAGCGGCTCTCAATAATGCCAGGAAGAGCAGTGCAAGGTATTAAAATGTCAAGTTTTGATTGGATTAAGATTTACTAGTATTTATGTGGTTTGATTCCTCTGCAGGCCTTCTAGTGCGAGGAACTCGGTGAGCTCGCCAATAATCACTAGAAATTCGTCCTATGGAAGATCGCCTTACTCGAGAAGACTGTCCGACTTCTCCACCTCGGACTTTAGCCTCTCCTTAGATGCTGGATACCCTAACTATCGCCATGAAAAGCTTGCGTTTAAGGAGCAAGCAAGCTCATTCTTGCGTCTTGCAAAGATGAATTCACCCGAGTGGAGTTATGCCTTGTTTGGCTCGATAGGCTCAGTCGTCTGTGGCACTCTCAGTGCATTCTTTGCGTATGTGCTGAGTGCTGTTCTTAGTGTCTACTACAGCCCGAATCATGCCTACATGATAAGGGAGATCGCAAAATACTGCTACCTCTTGATTGGTGTGTCGTCAGCCGCCCTCATTTTCAACACAATGCAGCATTACTTCTGGGATAGAGTCGGGGAGAACTTGACAAAACGTGTCAGGGAGAAGATGCTGGCTGCAGTCGTGAAGAACGAAATGGCGTGGTTCGATCAGGAAGAGAATGAGAGCTCGAGAGTTGCAGCTAGGCTAGCTCTGGATGCGAACAATGTTAGGTCTGCAATTGGAGACAGGATTTCTGTTATAATGCAGAATTCTGCTCTCATGCTTGTTGCCTGCACTGCTGGCTTCGTGTTGCAGTGGCGCCTCGCCCTCGTCCTCGTTGCTGTCTTCCCCATCGTCGTTGCAGCAACTGTTTTACAGGTACAAGTAGATTTATTCATAGTTAAAAGTCATACATTAGTAACAAAAAAAAGTGCTAACTTTTAGCTTTTTGGGGGTAAACAGAAAATGTTCATGAATGGATTCTCCGGTGACTTGGAAGCTTCGCACGCTAAAGCGACGCAGCTGGCCGGGGAGGCTGTAGCCAATGTGAGAACCGTTGCAGCATTCAATTCGGAAGAGAAGATCGTCGGCCTATTCAGCTTGAGCCTCAACACTCCCCTAAGGCGTTGCTTTTGGAAGGGGCAGATAGCTGGGAGTGGCTATGGCATTGCTCAGTTCTTGCTCTACGCCTCCTACGCGTTAGGCCTGTGGTACGCTTCTTGGCTGGTGAAGCATGGCATCTCTGACTTCTCGAAGACGATACGTGTCTTTATGGTGCTGATGGTCTCCGCCAATGGCGCTGCTGAGACGCTCACCCTCGCCCCCGATTTCATCAAGGGAGGCCGCGCAATGCGGTCCGTGTTTGAGCTCCTAGACCGCAAGACCGAGATAGAACCAGACGACCAAGACGCCATCACTGTCCCTGATAAGCTCCGTGGCGAGGTTGAATTCAAGCACGTGGACTTCGCATACCCTACGAGACCCGATGTGTCAGTCTTCCGCGACCTGAACCTCCGTGCTCGGGCAGGGAAGACCTTGGCCCTTGTCGGCCCGAGTGGCTGTGGGAAGAGCTCAGTGATCGCCCTGATACAGAGATTCTATGAGCCTTCGTCCGGTCGCGTGATGATCGATGGGAAGGATATAAGGAAGTATAATCTAAAGTCATTGAGGAGACACATAGCTGTGGTGCCGCAAGAGCCGTGCCTCTTTGGGGCAACGATCTACGAGAACATCGCCTACGGGCACGAAGCAGCAACGGAGGCAGAAATAATAGAGGCAGCAACGCTGGCAAATGCGCACAAGTTCATATCGTCGTTGCCAGAGGGGTACAAGACGTATGCTGGGGAGAGAGGGGTGCAGCTGTCGGGGGGGCAGAAGCAGCGGGTGGCCCTGGCTCGGGCATTCCTGAGGAAGGCGGAGGTGATGCTGCTGGACGAGGCGACGAGTGCGCTGGATGCGGAGTCGGAGAGATGCATACAGGAGGCACTGGAGCGGGCGTGTGGAGGGAAGACGACGATTGTGGTGGCGCATAGGCTGACCACGATCAGAAGCGCGCACGTGATAGCGGTGCTGGATGATGGCAAGGTGGCGGAGCAGGGGTCGCATTCGCATCTGTTGAAGAACTGCCCGGAGGGGGTGTATGCGCGGATGATACAGCTGCAGAGATTGGGGAATGCTTCCACTTCTTCAACGCAGTCAGCGATTTGTATGTAGCCTTGTTTTGTTTATATATTGTGGATTATCTAATTATAGCCTTAAAAAACTGGTCTTACAAATGTGGCCTTCAATCAAACATTAATCGACCTACCTCTCTCATAACTCATAACCCAACACCCAACACTTTGGTGTTGGTGAACCGAAACAGAAAACAATTACAACTCCTCCTAAAAATAATACTCACCACCAGTATACTAAAGAAATTCTTACTTGGGAGAATTCAAATTTCGCCATGGCTAACTTTCATGTTAAGAATCTGTACAAAAGAAGTTGACAGCTAATTGACTTGGACCGCTGAAAATTTTATGCCATTCGAATATTTAATCCTAGACGTTTTGTCCTTTAAATTTTTGGATTTTAAGATCGTTCTTTTCAAACCATAAATTAAAAATAATCAGAATTAAGTATAATTTGATTTATTTATTCCCAACCTAATGTATACTACTTTATAACTTTTTCAGCTCCACTTTAGTTACAAAATTTGGGATTTTAAGAATTCAATTTCCGGAAATTTCAAATTATATTATGGATTTGTATTCTCTAAAAGTTAAGATTCTTGTTCTCGCAGACAAAAATACGATCAAAAATAGAATTCTCAGCCCTAACTCCTAAGCCACTAGTTGTATCATTGTAATAAACAAGGGGTAAAGGCAGGGAGCCTAGAATTCGTACAACCACAAACTCCAGGAATGTAAAAAAAACACAGGAATAAGTTTACATTGCCATTAACTTGGGGCCATTGTCTGGCTTGCCCATTCCAGCAGCTAGATCAGCATCCAGTTGCGTGTGCGGTGCAGGTCCCAACATTATCTTCACACTGCAGTAAAGGTAGGTTAGCATTCTAATACAAGTGCTGAATGCAGCATGTTGATCATTTAAAGCAACACAAAAAAACCCAGGTTCCAGTATTTCTCCACTTGGCTGAAGTTTTAGTTCTGCAAATATTCTTTTCATCCTATACTGATAAATCATAAGTTCAGCAAATCTAATCTACTAAGGCAATTGCTAAATAAGTATCCCCATTCTCAACTATTCTAAAACTGAGCACTTAATCATAACAATAACCACAACAGAATGTCCTTTCCCATGCTAAAAACAGTTGAATTAGGTCAAGTGTTCAGTAACACAGTAGGCCGTGTCCTGCACCAGACAGCACCATTTCCATACAAGTTCATTGCTCTCGGCATATATTAGCTTGCATATAATACTCTACTTTTACTTTTAAGATTATATACTTCTAAGTTCAATGCTCTCTCTGCATATACATACTCTTATAGTTACTTATTTGGAGTATAATTCAAAACTTCATATAAATCTACAATGTTGTATTAATGATGAATTTTCTAATACGAATCCTATTTGTTGCATTATATTAATAGAACAAAATCAGAAATTCAATGGCAATTGAAGCTGATGATTTTGTACTATTATTTATGCTAAGACGAACAAAACAAAATCACTATATATAGAAAATAAACTGAAATTAGCCCTTCCAAGTCATCAAAAAATCTATGTAGCCAAAATTCTCATAGTCTTCCAAACAGCTTATTTAAGGGCTAATAATAGTTTATTTTATATATTTTGGTGTAGTTCTATTAAATATATAGGCAAGAATATGATTCATATCAGAAAATCTATGATTAATACAAATAGTTACTGTACAACATTAGACTTATACTTATAGATTTATATCAAGTGCCTACTTATAAGAAAAAAAATATGTATATCCTACTAAAATGTTGAAGTAGCATAAACAATAAGAAAAGTGTGATAGCATATGCAGAAAAAGAAAGAGAGAGAGTATTAAATTTGTATACTGTGTTATCCAAGCAAAAGGTAATGACGATCTTCTTAATAAGATGTGGAGTATAATTATTAGAGTTTGCTAGCTACAAAGCGACTCAACAGAAAATCCAATACGATAAACCCATCTGATTCTTGAGAAATCACCATATTTTCAGAATCTCAACGCTTTGAATTACATCATGCCTTTGTGCTCAGGGTAAAAAATTTCTTCTAGGGTTATGATATGAGTGCTAAATAACCAACTGATAATATGCCAAAATTCTTAGATAAAAGATGGAACAAAGCAAACTTACCGCTTCCTATGGCGTTTGGTCTTGAAATGTTCGTCTCTGACAGTCACATTAGCAAAATAGCGACTGCAAAACGGATGAAAAATCAAATTTTGAATAATGATCAATAGAGTAGTTGACAATAACAACAAATTTGTGAATTAGAACACTACTCGCAGTGAAAACAATAGTACTGCCCCATTCCCGGAAGATCTTCATCCACAGGCAAGGGCTGTCTGTCTTCCTCCCCTTTCTGAAGCTCATCGTAAACGGCGTCGTCGCGTGAGCACTCCAGAGTCAAGGAAATCATGTTTTCCACAGCAAAAAAGAAATTAGCGAAACAGAAATTCCTCAGAAATTATCAATAAAAGGATATCCTTGACGAGAAATTTGGATCGCCTGAAAGACTTGTGAGAATAGCGGCGCTTCTTCACACTCCTGTGCGGACACTTTCCACCCATTGTAGGTTTGAGTTTTGATTTGGTTGGGATTCAGAAATCAAAAACCCTAGCTCAAGCATATAACACAAAACTTATTGGGCCAAGCATATGAGTCGGCTTGTGGATGGGATCAACACAAAACTTATTGGGCCATGGCAGTACAGATGACTCAGGAGCTTTCAAACCCTATAACATGTTGGACTAGGTTTTATACCATCAAATACTAGTGTTTTTTTACCCCCTTGTCTAGAAACATGAATTTTTAAAAAATGCTTAGTATTAAGTAGAAGAAATAATAATTATTAAATGTAAGAGAAAATAAAGTTAAAAAACATTAAATTGGACTCTACAAAATTGAAACTCACCGTTCACCAATTTATCCCCAAATTTATTTAAATCTGCGTCAAATATAAGTTTGAAAATTGATTGGAACATAAATTGTACAAAAATTAAAAACTTCTACAAAAAATAATCTTTTTTGTCATTTTGGAACGTCGTCTCGTTTCTAAAAAATGAAAAGTTTTTGTTTCATCTTTTTTCACTTTTTCTCCTTTTTCTCATATCTTACTCATTTTTTCTCATCATCTTTTTTATTTTATCAATTTCTTATTAAAACTCCTGTCTCCATATAGATAATTTTTTTTATGACCGAGGGAGTAGTATAAAATAACTTGGTTTAATTATCGTTAGCTCAATTTCGGCATTGGACATCCTAAAATATGATCATGGACAAGCTATTGCAGTTTCCTCAGCTAGTTATTATAAGAAAAAATCATTATATCCAGGTGCTTTAGGAACTCCACTTGATTTTTAGTATTAAATTCGAATTCCAATCTTCGTTTTGGTATGAGTTCTGAATTCCAATCCTCAAACTAAAATATTATGGACTACGCATTCAAAATTATATGAGAAACAAGGTTCTCAAATAATATCAATTAGTTATAACTAGAGATGTCAATCGCGGATTGCGGGTCAATCGGATGTGGGCTAATCGGGTTGTGATTTCTTTTGGGTTATGAAAGTTTAGCCCTAACCCTGAAAGCTGGTTTTCGGGCTAGTCCAACGGGTTAATCGAGTTGGTACCGATAAGATTAACATGCGATCAATCCAATAAATAATGATGAAAATTAGTTATATTCACAAAAGGTTAAATTTTTAATTATGATAAATTTGAGATATATGCTTAAACTCAATCATAAACATGACCAAATACTAGTATTTGAGATATTTCGTGAAAATTTTAATGCATGTTTTAGAAATTTAAATATTTTTATAGTAAATTTGAAGTTTTTAATTTATTTATTTATTATTATATTAATAAATATTTATATATCATTTGTATATTTAATATAAAATTGAAAGTTACTTTTTTTAGTTATCTATAGTATAAAATTAATCAATGAAGTGTCGAATTAGGAGTAAAAACATATAATAATATAAATATTTTATCGGATTTTCGCTCTAGCCCATCGGGTTTTTATGTCTGGCCTTAACAGGTTGTGGGTTAATCGGATGTAGGCTAATCGAGTTTTAATTTATCGGGCTACAAATTTCCGGCTCTAATCCTATAAATTTGTCGGGCTATTCGGGCCAACCCACAAGTTGCGGCCTACACTAACATCCCAGTTACAATGACGCTACAGGACTACCAAAATAATGTTAAAAAGTAAAATGCATTATTATATGTAACAATATAAAGAAAACGAATAAACTCTGCACCATGTTTTATTAATGGCTACATTTTAGGCTATAAATTATTTGGTTATATGTCATGGGTTACCTACCTAAACCTATAAGCATACGCGTACCAAAAATTTGACCTCTGAAATATTAGTTCAATTGATTAGTGATGTTCTGGAGTAGGAGAAATTCAATGTAATTATTCGTAGCGACTGACACAAGCAAATTCGCAGTTACATATAATAATCAAGAAAATAGATTAAAAAAATATGAAGTCTTAGTACTCTAATTTCTCTGACAAGCTTATCACAAATTTATTCACAACACACACTGTATCACTCCATATATTTGTTAATGTACTCCCACTCTCAACTCATTTTATTTGAGTACATAATTTGTAAACGTGGTCATAGTAGTACACCTTATTAAAATAAAGATTGCAAGGGAAAAAATAATTGTCACTGAAGCTGAGAAGAATATTGCGTAGGACGATAAAACATAAGATATGCAAGATTCTATTTATTTGAATAAGATTATTGATAACAACCGAATAAAATGTTCACCAAACGCATGTTTAAGTGGCAATAATCCTCCAATCACATTCCCTTTGTTGAGTATTATACGTGTAATTGTTGGAAGATAAGGTCTTATACTTACTAACTGTTACACAAAGGACAAAAGAATCGTTCTCATTTTCTTTTTGTAAGATGCCATAATTTTTTAAATCAAATTTTAAACTTTCTCATTTATTTATTTATATAAATTATATGTGTGGTCTTTGTGTAAATATACTTAAAATACATTACACGATTACACTACTCTCTCCGTCCCATAATAGATGCCAAACCTTTCTTTTTAGTTTGTCCCACAAAAAATGTCACATTTCTTTTTTTTGTAAAAAGTTCACTCTCACATTAATATAAATATATTATTTTCTCTTTCCACTTAACACACAAAATAATACCTCCTAAAATATCGCGTCAATCTCCAAGTGTGACATTTACCTATTCCATGTCGATCCAAACACAATCAAGTGATTTAAAACGATTGGCTGCACGATCAGGCCGATTGAAGGCGTGATCAGGCCTTGAAGGAACTACGTGATGACTTTGTTGTTCTGAATGTTCAACAAACCAAGCTTATGGCGAAGCTTCAAGCCGATAATGAAGATGATTATCCAGTCTTGGATGGTTCATATTCGTCTGCTCAATACTTTGTGACGCGACAAATGGAGGTTGCACTGCAATAAAAAAATTATTAAAGACATTTTTAATGCAATTGATAATGCTAATTTGTGTTTTTAAATATGTCACCAACGATTCAAAAAGCGTCTTTATTGTTGGTATTCCAATTAAAATTAGAGGACGCAAATGGATGTGTCCTAAAAAAATTAAAAAATTAAGTTAATTTGTCATTAATTTAGGAATACTTTGTTTTGCAACCTAAATATTAATTATTTTTAAAAAATTTCCAATACAAGTAATTGCATCACAAATTTTGTGTCTTAAAAGTAAGGAATAAGTTTGTTTTCAATGTTGATTTCTAGTCTTCAATGGTATTCATCTAAATGGATGGATTTTTCGATGCAACGTGGATAAAACGCAGGCGAAAAATGTCGTAATATGTACAATTATCTTGCTACCCAAAATCTATGAAGTCATTTTCCATCTCATCAGTTTGGCGATATTTATTTTATGAATTATTATTAAATGTTGTTATTACAATTTTTAAAATATTAATAGTACATTCCCCAATTTTATTTGAGAATTACATTCTCCAATAAAATACTGCATCTTAATTTTTTAGAAACCAATAAACTATACAAAAACCAATTCAGCACCTAAATCAAGTAGCACCTTATTTCTTAAAAAAAAAAAAAAAAAAAAAAGAAAAAAAAAAGAAAGAACTTCTACATCCCCGTCTTAAGAACAACTATATATGAATGTCTATGATTCAGTATTTGAATTGAAACTAACTGGAACACCATATTGATTTGTGACTCATCAATGTCAATGACAAATTTGTAAGTACTATGAGTTTAAACTTTTTATTGTTATTTTGAGTTCCAGGGAGATTCAATTCCACATTTATCTCATCAATAAAAAAAAGAAAGAAAAAAGGCAAATCACTATAATATCTGTCAACAAAATAGTCCTTGAACTAGTAGTCCTTGTCAATCATGTTTCGTGACATTGAGAAAGAATTTCGATAATATTGCCATATTATTTCCATAGGTAAATAGACAACTGAACAAAACAATGTAGTACATGAGAAAGAGTGTTACTCTTCTACAAACACAATGCAAAGTGACAGAACAAATTTATTTATTCTTAATCTTGTCCTAAGTAAACTATAATTTTACCAAATCAAAGTATTTCATGAAAAAGTTGAATGCACGTATGACCACACGTCTTTTACTAAGCTAATTCAATCACACATTTATACAAACCATTCTTATTATTGTTTTATTGGGTAATGATCTTTGGAGGTATGTGCAAAGTAATTAGTACCAAGTCCACCTAATTCGTTTGGAATTTGGAACAAGAAAATTTAGTGGGTAGAATAGTAATCTCACATGCTTAAGGGTCATGCTAATTAATTAGTAAGTAATTAGTCAAACACGGCTGATTTGTCACGTAAGCATCCAATTGATTCGGCCGGACATTCATGGCATGATACCATACATCCATACATACATGCAATGCATACATACTCCTAAAATTCAATTCTTCCATTTCTCTATAATTGTATTCGGTAGTGAATTTTGTCTTGGGTCTAATTTGGTGGGTGGGCCCCGCCCCTACGAAACAGCTAATTTTCTCTGTTCCTGGGTCTTTATATATCTCAACGGCTGCCTCCATATTTCCCTCTTCAAACCATTCATCACTTTCTGTTTCCACACTATAACCTATAATTCTTCCCCTATTAAGTAAAGAGAGGAGATTCTGTGAAATGGGAGAGGTAATTAATCACCTTCACCGCTTCAATTTTCATCTTAATTTTTTTTCTATTCATGAATTCTATTTCCTGTGATTATTGGCCGTTTTGCTCAGTTTTCTGTTCCCTCTTTCAGAAAGATGGAGAAAAGAAGGTAGAAGCGCCGGAGAAGAAGGCCGCAGACGCCGGAGGAAAGAAGGAGGAGGCCGGCCCGATCGCGGTCGTCATGAAGCTTGACTTGCATTGCGAAGGATGCGCCAAAAAGGTCAAACGCTCCGTTAGCCATTTCCAAGGTACTTAAATTTTTCATTAAAAAAAAAGAAATTAGTTGAATAATTTATATATTGGCAGATTAATTGCTCTAATTAGTAGTAGTACCGTGGTACAAGTGAAAATTACATAATGTTAGAAATCAAAGTGCCTAATTTTCTTGGGTGATAAGTTAGGTAAATAATGCAACTTAATATACAGTAAATTATCAGAGCAACAGTGTGTTCCGATATTATCTTGATTTGGTCGCAACCAACATAGAACTTTGCGGAGATAACAAGGAACAGAGAATTTTTCCGTTACCTTTTCAATTTCAAAATTCAGCATTATCAATTAAATATACATGGATAATAATTAGTATTATTGCGCTTTGTGAAGGTGTTGAGAAAGTGAAGACCGACTATGAGGCTAACAAGCTAACCGTCACCGGCAATGTTGACCCGGCGGCGCTGCGCGACAGGGTTGCGTACAAGACCAAAAAGAAGGTTGAGCTCGTATCTCCTCAGCCCAAAAAGGAAGGTGGAGATAAGAAGGCTGAAGAGAAACCTGAGAAGAAGGCAGAGGAGAAAAAGGGGGATGACAAGAAACCCAAAGAGGTGAATTTTAAAAATATTTTAGCTCACCATTTAATTTTTAATTAGTATTGTTAGCCGACTTAATAAATGTTTTACTATAATCCAGCCTGCGATTAGCACAGTGGTGATGAAAGTGAGGCTGCACTGTGACGGATGCGCACATAAGGTCAAGCGGGCAATAACAAAGCACATTGATGGTGAGTTTGGTTTCAAATTTATTGCATTTCATTCATATAGTATCATCAAATATTCAACTCTCAGAGTTAGGTATATATTAATTACTAAAAATATGACATCTCAACCTGTATAGTATGATGAAAATTTCATAAGTAATTAATTATGGTTGGTTTATTTTAATTATAGGGGTGCAGTCGGTTAAAGCTGACCTAGCAAAGGACTTGGTCACGGTGACCGGGACGATGAATGTGAAGGAGCTCACATCGTACTTGAAAGAGAAACTCAAGAGAAGTGTAGAAATCGTTCCTCCTCCGAAGAAAGACGATGGAGGCGGTGACAAGAAAGAAAAAGCAGGTGGCGGAGACAAGAAGGAAGGCGGAGGAGACAAGAAGGAGGAGAAAAAAGAGGGCGGAGGAGACAAGAAGGGAGCGGAGGCAAAGGCGGTGAGCGGTGGAGGAGAAGGAAGCAAAGGAGGCGAGGGAGCAAAGGTAGAAGTTAACAAGATGGAGTACCATGGTTTGAATCTACAAACGCACTACGCCATGCCTATTTACAACCAAAATTATTACAATCAAGATTATGGTCTCCCAGTTAACCACTATCAAGATTACCCACCTAACTATGCTTACGGTAACACTGGCTACGCCGTACAATACGCTTCGGGACCTCCCCCTCCCCCTCCAACGTATACGAACGCGAATATGGGCATGAACATGAACGATCAAATGTTCAGTGACGAAAATCCGAACGGATGCTCCGTGATGTGAACCGTGCTAGGTAGCGAAAGGGGTTGGGATTTATAAATGTAAATAAAAGTTAGAAAAAATTAAAAGAAAATACGTTATAGGAGAGGAAATTAGAAAATGAAATATATACATTGTAACGGTGTAGTATATGAATGCAAACCAGGGCAGGACCGGTGTTTGCGAGGTCGATTTATTGTTTGACTTGTATGTTGCTATCGATCAGTTGTTAGTTAATAAAATAAACTCAATTTTTGCTTCGCTAATCAAGTTTTATTTTAGATTATCTTTAGTCTGATTAATAAATTAATAGTGATGTGAGCCTCGCTCAGCCTGGTGTAGATACTTTGTTTTTTCATTTATCGTTAAAATGATTATGCCTTCTTATTCAAGGAAAAATTAACTTGTTAGGAGTACTAAATAATAATTATGTGACATTGAATTAATTAATGTAGAGCAGCCTGGTTGTTAGATCACTTGCGTCCACTTAATCTTGACAAATTAAAAGCGGCTATGTCGACCCTTACGGAGATTTTGGACGCTTTTACCCTCCAAAGTTAGACTTTTATATTACTCCCATTTATTATTGGGTTATGTACAATACTTCTAGTATACAATTAGAATTCTCTACAAATTTTTAGTTCATTAAATTTTTGTATCAATGACTCATTTTATTAGATCCGTACAATTTTCTTTTCAATAGGTCTATATACTATAATACTTTTTTATTTTAAATGTTTTTATACTTTTTTTTATCTGATTGGATCTTTATTTAATGGAATTCAGAATTAAATTAACTTTTTATGTGATGAAATTATTTATTTTTCTTTTTTCTCATATTAATTTTGGAATTAATTCAGTTTCAATATCAACTCAAGAATAATTGAAAAAATAAAAATTTATTAATATTGTCAGTTATCAATATATAAATTTATCATTTTCATGGATTCTTAAGTCGATATTGAAACTAGATTAATTTCAAAATAAATAAGAGAAAAGAGAAAAGTTAATTAAATTATGAAGTCCATTAAATAAATATTCAACCAAAGAATCTCTTAAATTAAAATGTAATAATATAAGGACACAATGAAATTTAAAAAATTAAAAAATAACCTAA
Source organism: Salvia hispanica (assembly GCF_023119035.1). Taxonomy (NCBI): domain Eukaryota; kingdom Viridiplantae; phylum Streptophyta; class Magnoliopsida; order Lamiales; family Lamiaceae; genus Salvia; species Salvia hispanica. The sequence goes on along the minus strand of NC_062968.1, from coordinate 36,845,901 downwards.
TGAAACAAAATATATTACTAGTATAAGTATCTAATGAAAAAAAATTGCAGAAGGACCTAATAAAATAAAATGCATTAGAACAATGACCATTAGATGTGTTTTGTCTTTATTTATTAATCTTCTGGGGGAGGAATTCATTGGAGTTAGAATTGCACGAAACATGAAATCCCATAAAATCGATGAAAATAAATTAGAGCGTCCACTATACAGGAGCCGCGGCCGGGCCATGGGAGAGCCGCGAGCCGCGGCTCCCTATAGTGAGAGGGGTGGGTAGCCGCGGCGGTGGCGGGGCGCGCCACGTTCGTGGCCTGGCCGCGGCGCTTGGGCGCGAGCCGCGGCCCTCCTATAGTGCCGGCCACGAGCCGCGGCTCCCCTTTTCCGATTTTTTTTTTTTTTTTAAATTTCTTCTACAAATATACCCATTTTTCCCCAATTTTTTACACCATTCCAATCTCCACTCTTTTCATTTTATCACAAATTATACTTTTGAAAAATGAGTTCCGGCGATGAGTTCCAACAATTGGTGGATAGGGAGTTCGATGAACTCGTTCAAGAGGTGCAACGGGAAGCAGAAGAGGAGGAGGCGGCGGCGGCGTTCGTTCGCCCGTTCTATCATCGGCGGACCATCTGGCGTGACCATGTCGGGGCACACCATCGGTTAGTAGAAGACTACTTTGGCGATAACCCCCGTTACCCAGCAGAGATTTTCCGTCGCCGCTTCAGAATGTCGCAACGGCTATTCATCCATATAGCGAATACATTGGCGCAGCGGTACAGGTGCTTCACATTGCGCAATGATGCTACCGGCCGACCCGGGTTGTCGACATATCAGAAGTGTACCGCTGCAATTAGGCAGCTTGCCTATGCCGGACCCGCTGATATGTTCGACGAATACCTACAGTTGGGTGAAACAACTGCTCTGACGGCGCTGAGGCAGTTTTGTAATTGTATCCAGGCCATCTTCGGTCCGGAGTATCTACGGAAGCCAAATGCCGATGAGTGCCAGAGATTGATAGATATGCACGGGCGAGTGCATAATTTTCCGGGGATGATGGGCAGCATCGATTGCATGCACTGGGAGTGGAGGAACTGCCCGGTTGCTTGGAAGGGGCAGTTCACATCTGGATTCAAAGGAAGACACCCAACAATGATACTGGAAGCTGTTGCTGACTACCGACTGCGAATCTGGCATGCCTATTTTGGTGTCGCAGGGTCGAACAACGACATCAACGTACCAGATTCATCCCATCTCTTCAATGATGAGTGTTGGGGTGAGGGTCCGACGGTCAGATTCATGGCCAACGGGACGCAGTACAACAGGGCATACTACTTAGCCGATGGGATATACCCTCGTTGGCCCGTGTTTGTCAAGACGATCCGGCAGCCGGTTGGGCCGAAACAATCCTATTTTGCGGCCAAACAAGAGAGTGCTAGGAAGGACGTTGAGCGTGCTTTTGGTGTCCTCCAATCGCGATGGGGCATTCTTCGGTGCCCGGTTCGACAATGGCACGAAAATGATGTCGCCTCCATCATGTATGCATGTATCATATTGCACAATATGATAATAGAGGACGAAGGATATTCTGCAGAGAACTGGGCACCGGAAGAGGGTGCAAGTACGAGTCACGGTGTTGCAACCGCCCCACTGCAGATGGGTGTACCGCGTAGTGATGCATACTTAATCCAACGGTTCGCCGATATGCGGAGGGAAACATCACATACGACACTGCAGGCTGATATGGTAGAAGAGGTTTGGAATCGTAGGGGAGGAGGGCGTAGAGCGTGATATGCGTTGGGAAAGTAGTTTATTAGAAGTCGAGAATTTTCGTTGTATAATTTTACCCCTTTGTATAATACAACGAAGATTTTGTTTTAATTTTAGTTCGTATGCATTTTTTCAATTATTATTGTAGTAGAATTAAAAAATAAACAAAATGGAAAAAATTAAATTTTTGGTGGCTTGGCCATGTCCACTATAGTGGGAAACATGGGCATTGGTGGCCCGGCCACGATTTTGTGGCCTGGCCACACTTTATGGCTTGGCCCGGCCATGTATAGTGGACACCCTTATATGCTGTCGAGTTTCCATTAATTATCTCATTTTTGTCATTTTTGTCTAATCCCTATTAATTGTCTATTTTAACTATTCTATTTTTAGTAACTGGACTTCAATACTCGTAACACATTCTACGCATAAATAAAATTAATAAAATATAGGACCACGTTTCACTAATTTTCAACTCTTACTTTTCTCAGAAAAATTAAACGATTTCTTAAAATCTATCCAATCTAATACTCCTATGTGTCAGTTAATGAGGAGAGGAGGGAGTATATCTGACACTTCCTACCGAAAAGTTTAACCAAGTGCATTGCATGGAGTGAAAGACAAGTCGTGAAAAAAAAGGCTTCCGTTAGCTTCTTCCTATGTTTGGAAAGCGTTTATGTGGAGTATTTTAAAAACTAGTATCACACCTGTGCGATGCACGAATTAATTTGATTTCATAAATATATTTATATTTAAAATTAATTATTTTTAAATACGATACAACTATATTATTTAAGGTTTAAAAATCGCAAACATGTAAAATAATTTAAATGTACAACCCCAAAACATTAAATTTAACAAATTTGGAAATCAACCAAGTGCATACACATTTTAAGATAATGGTATGGAATCTGCATTATTTATAAAATTAATCAAAGTTCCAATGACTAATTTTTTATATCTAACACAAAACAACAATCATAATTTTATAACTTGAATACCATTTACATAAAAAAAAAAATTAAAACAAAGCAATAATCATCAATACTAAGGAGACTTTTTAATACACATTATTAACAGTGGAATCACAAATACAGTCAACCTCGTTGATACAAATTAAAATTTTCAAAAAAATTCAAACAATCTTTCTTACGTTCCAGCCAAAAAATATATATTGCTTGCTATAATTGCACATGTAATTATTTCCAAGGTCAAGCCTAAAAGTAATTACACACTAAATATACGTTCGCCGTAACTTACGTCTCAACCCTATTTCCCCCTTATTTGCGGTCAACTAACAATTCGATATCAAATTTTATTATCTTAGAAGACATGTTATATTAATATTTACATTTGTAACTGAATGAAGGAAAATGTTACATCTCAATACCAATTCTCGAAATAAACTACAAATCTCATACTTCAATAACAAAAGTTTTAATTTTATGCTTAAACAATTGTATTCAACACCACAGTTCACGTAGTGTATATAATTCCTATAATGAGTTAATCAAATTTATCCAAGCCCAATTATAGAAAACCATAGAATAAAGAATAAAGGTTGTCAAAAGATGAAACCAGAGAATAAAGGTTATTAGAAATTAAGTGATAAATGTCATAGAAATATGAAATAATGTAAGGAGTGAGTGGATGTAAACTACGAATCTCATACTTACATAAAAAAGTTTTAATTTTATGCCTTAAGCAATTACCTCCAACACCACAATTCACATAGTGTATATAATGCCTGCAATTACATAAACAATGAGAGTTAATCAAATCTATCAAATCACGTTTATAGGAGACCGTAGAATATATTTATCGGAAGATGAAACCAAAGAATAAGGTTTATTAGAAATTCTGTGACAAATGCCATAGAAATAGGAAATAACGTAATGAATTTGTGGATTTAGAGCCACCACATGTCATAGATTTATAGTTGAAAAAAACCTTTCACTTCTCCAATTATTTATAATTGGTTTTTAAAAACCGTTTATTTTTTATTAATGACATTATGATTGAAATTCAATAAGTTTTAATGTATACTAATATATACGTTAGTGAATATAGCTTTTGACTGGATATAGCTTTTTAATTAATGACATTATATCTATTGAAATATAACATAAATTTCTAGCAAATAATAAATGTCCACATCTTATAGTTGAAAAAAACCTTTAAATTATGATAATCAATCATAAATTTTATATATTAGCCACGTCTTATATCATGCCCAAAACTCTTAAATATTCAAAATGTAGCCCAAAACTCGACTTTTATATTAGTATAGATAGATATATACGTGCCAACCACACTCTTAAATATAATTCAATTAGAGTGAATATGATCAAATTAAGTCGACTAGCTAGTGACTTCACAGTTTGAATTGCATCCTTTGATGTTTTGGAAGCTACTCTCTTCGTTCTTAAAAAATACTCCCTCCGTTCCATGTTACTTGAGTCACTTCTTTTTCGCACTCGTTTTGTAAAAATAATAATAAATAGTTAAAGTGGAGATAAAGTAAAGTAAGAAAGAGAATAATATAGTTAAGAGTCTTTAACTATATTATTCTCTTTCTTACTTTACTTTATCTCCACTTTAACTATTTATTATTATTTTTACAAAACGAGTGCGAAAAAGAAGTGACTCAAGTAACGTGGGACGAAGGGAGTATGTACTATGGGTTCGGCACGTATTTTTATGCAAAATTGATAAAGTAAGAAAGATGTAGAAAGAAAAAGTAATTAAAGTACTGTTGTTTGAATTGCATCCTCTAATGTTTTGGAAGCTACTCTTTTCATCCTTAAAGAATATGCACTATGAGTTCAACACGTATTTTAATGTAAAATTAGTAAAGTAAGAAAGAGAGATAGAAAGAAAAAGTAATTAAAGTATTGTTAGTGGAGAATGAGTTCCACCTCATTAGAGAGAAAACAGTTTCCAATAGTAGAAAATCAATATTCTTGTGGAACAGACTAAAAAAGAAAGAGTCCATATTCTTGTGGAACATATGGAGTATACTTTATTAATCATTTCCCGCTTCAGCAATAATTACAATATTTCAATTTCAATTTAAATTTCATTAATAGCTTCACAAATTGCGTTCAAAATGATACCTACATCTCTTCCAAAGAAAAATTCCAAGCTTTGACGCGAATTTTTGGTGGCCGATATTGAAACAACAATTGCAATGTATATAGATGAATTATTTTTGTTAATTGATTGTTACATTTGCATATCCATGTTGACAAATCAATGGAGTGTTACTTATTGATGACGACCTTTAAGAAGCATTAATAGGTGATGGATGTAAATTAAAACCCTTGATTTCCACATAGAGTCTTTTGTATATGCTGACTTTTCACGGCAACAAAGGCTGCATAAATAAGCAAGCCAAAATTTAATTTATACCTTTTTCGAGTTTATTTTCAAGATTGACCGATTTTTAAAACTTTAGCTGTTTCTTTCATTTATTAAAATTTTTCCAATGAGTTCGTCGTATAATTGTGTTATTCTCGTGCCTTTATTATATCTGGCAAACTATACTCATTGGTTGTTACGTTTTTCACAAGTTTTGAGTCCTATCACTTTCAAATCTTCATATCTACTTTATTGAAAAATGTTTAGGAGTAGAATTTTTTCTATTCTGTTGACTAAAAGTAATATGTTACAGATAATATGTTGCCTTTCGGGTTGCATGAAGAATCATGCGAAAATGAAAGAATATACATTTCGAGGTGTTTTATTCACCTTAATTTATTTTACGTTTTAGTTTTTATTAAACTTAACTCTAGATCCAGGAAAAAAACAATCGTAGCCAACCACCGTGAAAATCCCAAATCCGAGTCACATGGCCTAATTTTTGTGGATATTATAAGACTATTTCACCCTTAAATATATTTTTTATTTATTCAATTTATTTTTCATGTAATAATTTTTTTTCATATAAAACATTGTGTTATAAAACTGACCAATATATTTACATTGATAATTGGCTTTTACCAAAGAGAATGTGAAGACCAATGCATTCATGCACACACTATAATCAAACATATTACTACAATAGAAAATACTAAAAGTTTAACTATAAAATACTATTTAGTTTAGTATACTTTTTCAGATGTCCAAAAGCTAAATTTACGGGGTCGATTAGCCTCTTTTCGCATGGATCAGATTCTTGATACGCATTTTTCACCTTTCGACTTGTCGAGAAAATGGTATTCAACTTGACAAATGCATGCATGCATTATATTCTAGGAACACAAGTAATTAAGGCCCAACTGGGTTGAAGCAAAATTTAGGATGTGACATCATCTAATATTATAATAGTAGAAAATATTAAGAAGACACATTATATTGCTAATCTAATAGTACAACATCACGTAGCAGTATAAAATATTACATACTAATAAAGTATGATTCTATACATGATAGCTTATGAAATAAAACTTGCATAAACTATATCACTTATAAAATAATTTAATCACTAAAAGGTGCAATTTGAGTGAACCGATTTAATATTATCTCCATATCATATTATTAATCAACAACTAGTTCAAATTAGAGGCGACCAAATTCAAAGTTTCAGTAATATTCCATTCTACTAGAATTAAATTTCTGAAACCAACCCTAATTTAAATTCTCCACCCTCCAATGAAAAGCAATGCAATCAATCCCTACCTCCCTTTCTACCGCATTGTGCGCCGATGTCCAGGTCTTCAAGGTAAAATCGATGTAGGGTAATTTTTATAAATTATGGCGTGACCAATTCCCTCTTATCACGAGCATCCTAGATAGTTTAAGAGCACTCCCAATGGTTTGGGGATAAACTCCCTTATTTCTCCCTAACTCCTGCCACATCAGCGCCACATCAGCACCAAAATTTATCCCCAGTTTTTAGCCAACTTTTAGCCAACCTCTGCAATGGTTTCTCCCTTATTTCTCCCTAACTCAACATTTCATTTTTACATCATCACTAATTTAATTGTTTTATTTTTATATATAATAAAGCTAGCTTATTTAATTTATAAGATAAAACAAATAATAGGAATAAAGTTCGTTGTATTAAACACGGGTACACATTACAACGAAGAAAATTAAAAAAAAAAAAAAAAGTACACGAATGGAAAAAAAAAATCAAAAAAAAAATTCAAGGGCGGTGGGCGCGGTTTCTATTTGCCCACAATTCTTCGATGATATCGTGTTGTAGTGCTTGATGGGCCGAAAAATAAAAAAAAAATCAAAAAAAAATAAAATAAAATTGATCATCGCCGAAAAATCGCCGAACAGCTCCCCACAGTGGCCGGCGATGATCCGGCGATAGCCCGGCGTTAAAACGCCGCTTGGCGTAAAATCGGTAGGAATTTCGCCGAAAAATCGCCGAACTCCTCCCAATGGCCGGCGATAAGTCGGCGATATCCGGCGAAAAATCGCCGGATTTTCGCCGTCGCTATTGGGAGTGCTCTTACTAGCTATGCTGACAAACAAAATAAAGCCAAAACTATTTTGTTATTTACAGCTTTATTATTTTGCTATTACAAATGGCATACATTAACGATGAGTGAACGTTTTGAAATTTTACTGCCTTCTTTTTGCCAAAATTATTTAGTTTGATAATAGATAAACTCATAAAAGCAATGAAATTAAGGAAAGTGGCTGCTGGTATGTGTAATTGAAGTAAAGACAAAATATTGTCGATTCAATGGATTTACGTTAGAATTTGAAATTCTGTGTTGACTACATAAAGCAGCAGCCAGTTCAAGTGGTAGTGTAACTGTAATTAGTAAACTTGTGACGCAAGTGCTTGCATCATATTGCCAATTAAATCCATCGACTGTGATGTTTTAACTTCCATAGTATATTCGTATTGCCTATTTTAGCCTTATCAATTTATACATACAGAGAATTGTAAACAAATCTGAATCATATAAAATTGTATAAATATAATCAAATAATGTGATAATTTTGAGAATGTAACAGTAAACGGCAAGGCAGATAATATGACAACCAAATTTCATTAATCATCGTATTCAATGGTAACTAACTAATACATGTTCCCTCCGTTTCGCCATAATTGAGTCATTTTTCCTTTTCGAAAAGTTTCTTCATAGTTGAGTCATTTCTATATATGGAGTAACTTTTTTCTCTTTCTTACTTTACTCTCTAACTTTATTCTCTCTACCTTTTCTTCTCTATTTACTTTTCTATCTATTTATTTAACACACCAAATATTCATTTCTAAAACTTCGTGCCGAAAAGTTTTGCCACAACTATGGAGAAACGGAGGGAGTAGTTCAACTTATAATTCAGCTCTGAATATATGATTAGATGTCAAATTTTACTAAGGAAATATACGGGTGTGTTCACTTTGAAAGAATTGGCCAATTTTTGAAAGAATTGGGCCAATTTTTGTGTTTACTTTCCATTAATTAATTGTTGGGGGCCACCATTGAGGTGGGGTCCGCACTATTCATGCTAATTGAGGAAGAATTGAAATTTGCAAAATTGGTAAGATTTGTATGTGCATTGAAAAGTGCACCAAGAAATGGACTTGATTTTACACATTTGCCCCACCTTTTCACCTTTTCACCTTTCCACATTTCCACTTGGAGGGATAAATTTGTCCATCTATGATTCTATTAAGTCAAAGTCTTTATATTATACTCCCTCCTCCGTCCACAAAAAATAGAGCATATATACCATTTTTGACCGTCCACAAAAAGTAGAGTACATTTACTTATTAAAAGTTTTCAACAAAATAATAACCCTACACATTATTTTATTTACCACTTATGCCATTAGAATTAAAACTTCTCTCTAACACTACTTCTCTCTTATTTTTTCTCATTCTCTCTTACTTTGTTCTCTTATCTCTTATTTTACAATTCTATATTAAAATTCGTGTCATACACCAATTGCTCTATTTTTTGTGGACGGAAGGAATAGTGAACAATCCCTCAGTTTTGTTAAATGATATTTGTAGTACTTACTTGACAATTTCTTCCAACCTTTTACGGTTTTAGATGGTTTTTGGCCAGACTGGTCAAATTCAACAATGGGGTGATTCAATCAACTTTTATTAATGCAACCTAATTGATCAGCCGGACGTGAAGAGGTTGAAGTCGGCATTACTAAAATTTTGTTTAATTGAATCAACAAATATATTACCTAGTCAAGCCATTACATATTTTTGACTCCCAATTCAAAGGGCGTGGATTCACATTTTTATTTGTTCATTTGAGCCTGTTTGGGGGGGAGTAAGATTTTCGAACATGCATTATGAGAAAATAAATGTATTTGAATCCAAAAATAAATGTTTGAGAGAATATTGAGAAAGAGTTAAGAACTCATATATATGTTTACAGATAATTAAATTTTTTGACTAAGATAAAGAATGGATGATGCAAGTATGCAAGAATCATTTCACCATTTTTTGGGATGTAATTTATCTACCAAAATTTTCCTTAGGTCCTAATTATTACAATTAATTTTATATTTTTGTCAAATTAAAATGTAAAGTAAATTGAGTTTTAATTGCGCGTTAGTTTTAGGGGACTCTTTATTCGATCATTAGATGAAGGTATTGGTAGTTAAGTCTTGAGGTTTAAACATTCCTGCTAATATTAATAATGTACTGCTTGTCGTCATGAAATGATACGTAGTGAAACTTAATAATATGAACAAATCTAAATTCACAATTACTATTTTACATTATTTTAGAAAAAAACAGAACAATTAGAGAACCTGGTCCGTAGTTTGTTTTTCATATTTGGTCGTATTTTATAGTTGAAATAACCAATATCGATATCGATATCCATCCATATTATGATCCTATGCAGAAACAGTTCTCCAGTACAATAGCTCTATAAAAAGAGCTACTACTATATATGAAATCTCAATTTAAGTATCAAAAGATTTGTAATGCCATAATTCTTTCAATGCATAGTCCAACTGTCACATTTGCTCCAGACCAATGGACATATTTTCTCCTATTATGATTTAATTAATTTATAGTCTGATTATAATTATATTTTCCTGATTGTCTATCATCTTTTAAATAACTAAATTGAAGGCTCAAAAATACATGGATGTAAAACACCCAGTTGGCAGGTGCGTTATTCGATTCATTCGTTAATTACTATTGTGTGGCTAACTCACTCTCTATATGCTGATTCAGCAATAAATTATTTAGTATACATAAAATTTAATATTCATTAGTACAATTCAATTAGATTCAGCGTCGTTACTACTTAGATTACAAAATTGCAAAAATAGAGGGACTAGGTACCGACTATTTCTGTGGCTCATAGAAATATGTATGATTCAAAAAATGTCATTGTCCATCGTCAATGTTCTTTTGGAACTATATACACATAGCTAGATCATAAAATCCAAATCAACTTTGAGTATAAAACTAGAATGATGTAATAAGGATCTAGCTAATTTATCGTATTAAATTCCAATAACCATTTATTTACCAAGGTATTTTTGTTTGTTTAGTTCTTTTATGCTAAAGACATTCACGCTCATTATTTTAATTTACCGTTCTAAAAATAATTTTAGTAGTAGTAGTTTTTATATAACTAACTGTACTTTGTCCCCATAAAATTCGATCAAGTTCTGGCTAATCCCATAAAATTTGAAAACAACATGAAAAGTTACAAAATTTAAAATTTTCTTAATTCTTTAATCTATGTACAAAAAGTTGTCTTTCGTGATGTAAGCATCGTTGTTTAATTAAATGAGGAAAGGAAAAAGAAAAAAAGAAAAGAAAATGAAATGATAAGAAAAGGGAAAAGAAAATACCCATTTTAATTGAACAATGTTGCTTTTATCATGACCAAAAGATGTAATTTCTCATATAGGCAGAACAATGAGAAAAATTGAAATTTTGTGATTTAAAACTCTCTATTTCACTTTAAAATCGTATATGACATACTAGAATTTTATCAAATTTTATAATTAAATTATTATCTATTTTCATACTTAACGATAACATCGTGCTTATTTATACCAAAGAGCTCCTAAATTCAATTTCAAAGATACAAGTACAACCTTCAACTTGAACAAATTTAGTAAATCAAGCCTTTGAATCTTCTTATTCAAATCAGCTCTAATTTGATAAACAATTACACAAACACTCTAATTCAATTACAACTAGGACATGCTCTAGTTAATTTTATTTGATGCTATTTTTTTTTTTCAAATCAATATTCTCATGGCCTAAAGCAGCAAGCATGTCATAGGTCCAGTAATTCTCAGCCTGCTTACATATATACTCGTATCTACACTATTTATTTTGATATATAGCTGTTTTAGATGAGGTACATGATCTAATTAAATTATGATTGGTGTGTGATTAATACATCAAATCAATATAATCTGAGGAAGAAAAAGTGGTTTGAAGTTGGACTTTGAAGATCTCTGACTCAGCTCTGACTAAGCAAAGCCTAACTTGTTGGCTTCTTCTGATTTCCCCTTTCAAACCAACAACAATTGTCACAATTAGTTTTAATAAGACAATTATCGAGTCACTTTCTTCGCGGATCATTGAATACTTTATTATCACCTTGGATTCACATGCTTTATGTTCTAGAAATATAATGGAACTTAGATTTGAGACCCCTTCCTCGGATTGAGTTCATTATGTTGTTGCGTTAAAAGTTTTACTAAGTACTACATATTTTTATGTTTAATGAACTATGTACGTGACAAATACAATTCCATTTTCAAAGAAGTAACACATGCCACTATCTTATAATGTACGTGAAGATAAAAGAGACAACTCTTCTGTCGGTTGGAGGATATCATATTATGATTTCCAGAAATTTATTATGTTAGTTCATGTAATTAATATCCAATCTGGAACTCAATTTGACATACAACGGTGAGATAAATAGATTCTTGACATACTCCTACTGATCAATTATATTTACATTTTATAGTTGATCTTCTTTCTGTAGACCAGGATCGCTACTCGTCACTCCGCCAATTGGATTCAACCTCAAATCTTCTAGCTAATTACATTTATTCAAAAGTTCGAATATTGTAATGGCAATAAACTATCAAACTTAAAAAGAGGGGAGAGGAAATATCACGAGAGATAGGACATGAGAATTTCAAAATCATAAACACTGAAATTGGTGCCTTGTGATCCTATTCTCTCTCCATAGTTGTAGAATTGTTGGACTTGAGTATCAGAGTATGTGTGGAGAGGTTGAAAAGACATTATTCAAATAGACTCCTTAATCAAATTGGCCCCAACTTAATTAAATTCTTTAATGGAGTATATAATATGGAGTAATATCCAAATCCAGATCAAATGATCCAGCTCCTTTTTAATTTATTTTTATATTTAAGATATTTTATAGTATTAAATAATTCTTTCAGTTGTTAGCATAATAAAGTTCTTTTTGCTAAGAGTGCTATGAATTCTAAAATGACTTTACATAGTATACTAATAGTAATAACTCCGTATTAAAAAAGTTGATGACAGTAGACCTGAAAGAAAGCATCCACAAATATTTCATATTAAATGCATACCAATCATACACGAGTGATATTAGCAAGAAAACTTAGTTCCTCGTTATTGCCAATAATTTACACTGATAATCAATCTGGATTTTTAAGTAATCATTTTTAAAAATTGAATTTATAGTAAATCTCTAAATGTTCACCGGGAAAATTGACTTTGATTACAAATGAAGAATACGCCGTAGATTGGAGATCACCTTCACATGCAATATATATGCTTTTGATTGATATAAATACCATATAAATATAAAATGAGTTTTATACCGAAACTGCAGCTGCTTTAATTTAGGATTTAGCTAATTGTTTTCTAATATACCAAGGTGTGCATTGAATTGGTAGGAATACTAAATAGAGGATTAGAGTGTGTAAACATAAATTTAATCCGGAACTAATTAAAAGATAATTGAAAATACATGATAATCCGAAATTAAAAAATCTCCCAGCCTCTAGAAAAGCCCCGACAATGCGTTAACAGATAAAAACATGAACAATGCCTTCTTCAATCTTTTTTTCTTATATAACCGTTCTTCTCACGATTCTTACCGAACACTAACTGCTTTTTCAACACAAAACATATTTCCGGTTTTTAATCTATAGGACTCCGTATAATCAAACCAGCAGCAATGCCATATTCATGTTGAAATTGGTATGGCATCATGCTCATGTATGGCATGTATGGTGAATTGATGGGTCATGACGCATACATAAATTAGGTGGTGGAAGTACGTGTGAATGGGCTAGTGGTTCGAGAATCTGCTGGAATTTTTAATCCACGTAATTATACTATTGGAATTCTTAATTATTTCTTGTGTAGGGGGCCAAATACATGACTAGGTGTGACGCTGGGTCCACATCCACGTCATTCTGGCTTGGAGCCACTTTGGAGTTTGGATATCTTCATCTAGTTTATCATAATTTATTTTTTATATACGACCTAAATTTTACTTGTACACCTAGTATTATTTTTAGATGTATGTGACCGCTCTCCTGATGTGCGTAACACCACCAACAATATTTTAAATGTATTATAAGCTATTCTTAGATATTGTACAAAATAAATCTTATGAGAGAAAAAAAAAAATTATATGAGTATGTGGACCTTCAATAATAGCCAATTTTTAATTGGGATTGCAACAATTTAAATTTAAATCTACTCCCTCTCTTCAAAACTTTTAAAAAGAGAGAAAAACACTATGTTCTCTTCTAATAGAGTGAGTTTTAAACGTGAATATATATGAAACATGATATGGATCATCTTTTTATAATTCAAAACTATATATCAAGTTACAAGTAAAATGTCTAATTAATTTTGTGTTCGATGCATTATAATAATGTGGTATGGGCACATTAGAATTTGGAAAAAATATATGTCAATCTAGAAAGAGTGCTATATTTATCAATTAAGTCAGAGGTAAGATACAGCCTTGAAATAATGCATCTATGTTGAATTAATTTTCTAGAATCCAAAGTAGGGGAAACACGATTATGCTATTTATTAGGGCAGTTCGATAAGTCAAAAAATGCTAATCCCATGCCCCCCAAAAAAACTGCTACCAGCATAGCCTAACATTAATAACATTGTAATATTAAATTAATAATATTGAAGTCGAATGTAACACGCCTTCCTTTCTGGAAATATATTTTTTAATAACATAAACTCGCCTTGGTTGAACGTTTAATTGAAACATGGGGAGATACGAATTCTTTGCTGGTGAAAAGTTGTTTAGTCGAATTTGACTTTGCCTCCATTGTTTTGGATAAGACCAAGAGGTAGTCAAGGACCTCGTGTTTTTATTCAAGAAAAAATATATACATCTTGCAGGAGAGGAAACCACTATCACCCAACCGCCATATATTTCAAAGTCAATTTTATACAATTTTTTCTAGCATAAGCTGTACGTAGTTTGAATTTTAATAAATGGTGGGCGCACATTAAATTTGTAACACTAATGAGTTTAATTTGGGTCCATTTTGTAATGCGTAGTTAGTGAGTGGTATTAAAAGTTGGTGTTAGGTCGTCAGAAATTATAAGCCCATAATTGATGATCGACCTCAAGCCCAAAATAGTGGGTTCACGGAAGCCCATAGAAATTGGACACACACACGAAGTTCTTTGCTTTTTGCTGTTATAAACTTTGCAATCTAAGTATATAAAAATAATTACATTTTAAAATTGAATTATAATTCTAAATCAATTCATGGTTGAAGGGTATTTTGAATATAAAAAGGCTAAAAGGAGTAAAAAGTTCTTGGTTGAAGGTATTTTGGATTTTTAAAAAAGGTAAAAAAAATACTTTGTTCGGTATATATCATTGCAGCAAACAAGATGATTACGTCTAGGGGTGAGCAAAAAAACCTGAAAACCGAAAAATTCGATTTTTCAGGTTTGATTCGGTTTGGGCAAAAAATCGAACTGAAACCTGAATGCACACCCCTAATTACGTCGCCTTGGCAGCTCCACATTCTGACCCGAAATTATGTGAGGGGGTTCAATTAGAGTACGCAGTAGTCTGTTAAGAGATATACTTTAATCCACTGGCTACCAAAAGCCCATCTTCAAAAGTATCACTCATACTTATACCTTAGAGATAGAAGCAACTATACGATAATAGTGGAATTCAAATCCAAACTCATTGCAGTAAGATCTGTGTTTTCAACTGCGCTAGTTTGTTTGGTATATAACCAAAGATTCAAAGATGTGCGTTGCTATTTTAAAATTTAGGGACCACAAGTGTACACGTGGCAAAATATAAAGACTAAAATGATAGCCCCTCATTATTATTAATATAAATTACAACTAATAATTTTAACATTTTATTTATGAATTTCCCTATAGTTATTCTCTCGATTAGTCATTAGTCACTTCAGTACCACCCATGATTATATTCTTTTGAAAAAAATCGTTAAGAACGCAAAGTTGACTTTTCTACTAGTAAAGTGATGTCAATGGAGTATGAGATATTGATTCTTAAAATTGCAAATTCAAAATTTCGTTATATCACACTCTTGAGAATTTTGGCAAACTTTGAGAGGAATTTATGATCTCAATGCCCGAAATAATACCGATTATACCAATGAAAATGGATACTATTATTTCTTATTGACCGATTTACGCACCTGCATAATTTGACATGCGTGTTTGAATTTGATTTAGGAAAATCAAATTTATGGGAATTTTTTAATTCCGTAACCTTAATAAATGGAGTGAGTTACAAAATGGTCCTTGAACTATGAGTTTATCTCACTAATAGTTATTGTACTTTAAAAATATCTATAGTAGTCCCTGGACTAAGGATTTAATTCAAAACCGATCATTTTGCATTTTTTTCATCTGAAAATGCTCTTTTGGGGGCTGAGTAATTTCGCCTTTACACAATTTTACTTTTTCAATCTGATATTATTTCAATGATCTACTAAATCTGATATTATTTCAAAATTATCTTCTTTTTCCCTTTGTCATCCTTAACTTTATTTCTCTATTTCAATATCAGATTTTATTTTATAAGATTAAATTTAAAATTTAGATTTTTAAATATCGATAAATTATTTTAGATTAAAATTTTGCATTTTTCCATCCGAAAATGCCCTTTTGGGGGCTAAGTAATTTTGTCTTTACACAATTTTACTATATGATATTATTTCAATGATATACTAAATTGATATTATTTCAAAATTATCTTCTTATTTCTGTTGCCATCGTTCACTTTATTTCTTTATTTCCATATCAAATTTAATTTTATAAAATTAAATTTAAAATTTAGATTTTTAAATATCGATAAATTATTTTGAATTCAAATTATTAATTTATTCTATTACAAAAAATTTTGTGTGAGCTAACTGTATTTCTATATATATACTATTGTGAGTCGAGAAAGAATACATAAATTAATAATTTTAATTAAAGTAATTTATTGATATTTAAAAATTTAAATTTTAAATTTAATCTTATAAAATTAAATTTGATACTGAAATAAAGAAATAAAGTTAAGGATGACAAAGGGAACAAGAAGAACATTTTGAAATAATATCAGATTTAATACATTATTTGGATTGTGTAAAGACGAAATTACTCAGCTCTCCAGAAGGATATTTTCAATTGAAAAAATGCAAAAGAATCGATTTTAAAATAGACCTTTAGTTAAGGACTACTGGAGATATTATTAGGCCATGCTTGGTAACACAAATAATATAGGAATGGAATGAAATACAAATAATTAATTAATTTAAAATTTAATTTCAATTTTTAATTAATCATTATTAGTGGAATTAATTATCACGTGTGATGTTGTAAATAGTGAATTTATTATAAAATATTTATTACAATTCATTAATCATTTTATTACAATTTATTATAATATAGTAAAAACTATAAAATCAATAAATTTCATAATTATATGATTGAAAACTAGTATCCATTACATAAAAATAAACGTTATATATTTAATAAACTTACATCAATCCTTTCTATATCAAAGTAAATACTATAAACAAATTAAATGCATGATTTAAATGTCGTAGTAACATAGGCACTTCAGGAAATAACAGTTAAAAAATATTTCACAAACCAAACATAAAAAACTGTATAAAAATTGAAATGTTTTAAATTACTTTATCCAAATTAAAAAATGTCTCGTATCAATAAAGATATAATATTATGTGTAGTGTGTGTAATATTTGGAATTTTTTTTCAATCATTTAAAATTCCAAAATTTTTATAAAATTTTAAAATTATAAATTAAGATGATATTGAAATCAAATCTAATATAATACTTAAATTAAGAAAAAAGAGAGAATGGGAATGGAAGTAGGAATGGAATGGTCATTCCTTAGCTAAATTGATGGAATGGTTATTCCCATGTGGAATGGAATGGTGATTCCAAAGAGAATGGTCATTCCTAAGAGTAAAATATATCAAGCAAAGGAATGGAACAGAGGTAGGAATGCCATTTCATTCCCCTATTGGTGAGATAAATTCATAGTTCAAGAACCAATTATGTATGTTCATTAATAAATGCTACTCCCTCCGTCTCAATATAAACGAAACACTTATTTTGGACATGAGATTTAAAGAATTGATATTTAAAGAGTTAAAGTAATGAGAGTAAAGTATGAGAAGAGAAAAGTAGAGAAGTTAAATGAGAATAAAATATATGAATAATAAAGTAAGAGATAATTTTTTGCTTAAAAAAACAAATTAACTCACTTACAATATAATATTGCGAAAAAAGGTATATGACCCACTTATTGGCGCTGGCGCGGAGGAAGTAGCCAAGTTTTAAAGGAGAATACGAAAATAACGATTTGGGCGAATATTATAGTAGCATCAAGCTACGTGCTTTTAATCGCCATTGTGAAGAGCAGCAATGAAATGACGAGAGTTGCAGGATTTATCTCAGATTTCCCATCAAATCTAGAACACTCGATTTGGTGATAAATATTTCAAACTGAAAATGACTTGAACAAACAAAATAAAGCGGGATTATAGTTGGGAGTAGTGGACTACATTTTTGGAGCAACTACAATGTTTGTGTACGTGTTAGATGATTCCCCCACCTTCCTCTTCCTCTACTGCACCATCTTCGTCGTCCTTCTCATCTTTC
Source organism: Salvia hispanica (assembly GCF_023119035.1). Classification (NCBI taxonomy): domain Eukaryota; kingdom Viridiplantae; phylum Streptophyta; class Magnoliopsida; order Lamiales; family Lamiaceae; genus Salvia; species Salvia hispanica. The sequence goes on along the minus strand of NC_062968.1, from coordinate 36,828,003 downwards.
TCCTTCTCCTCTTACTCCTCTGCTCCGACCTCGTCCACCTCCTCGCTGCCTTATCTCCTTGAAATCAAATCTTATTTATTTTGCTTTTGTTTCTGTTATTTTTTTTATCTCTAACTGGGCTGAGCTTTTAAAATGGATGAAAGCCCAAACCTGTAAAAGCCTAGCCCAAGTGTTTTCAACCTAAATCCTAATAAAGGAGCTCAAAACCTACGCCTTTTTTCAGTGTTGCAAAGGAAGCGCCGTAGGCTGAGAAAAATTTCTCACTCACCATGAGAGCCAAGGTATTACTTCTCAATCCTTTATTAAATTTTATGTTTTTATCACACAATTCATTATTTTGTGATGTAGTATGATTTATTAAAACTTTGTGGATTAATTTCCACAGTGGAAGAAGAAGCGTATGAGGAGATTAAAGAGGAAGCGCCGAAAGATGAGACAGAGATCCAAGTAGTTGACAATTTATAATATTTTCTAGTTAAGTTTGGTGTCAATTTCGTTTTGGATAATCTCAATTTGCAACGCTACTTTGCTACCCTGCATTCGGATAACCTATGAATTACTGTTTTTTATGGATTAATGCCTACTACTTTTGTTTCATTATACGTAAAATTGGTGGTTATTGCTTTTGATATTATTTATTTTATTCTGCTGTACGATGTTTGCAGAATACGATTTCAGGCTCATATTAGAATCAGTGGTTTAGAGTTGGTTTTGTTTCCAGTATTACTTGTTTCTTCTAGTGCTGTAGATTGGCTATTCGCTTTCCTGTATCTCTGAGGATGCAATAACATCTACGATTACTGTTTGGAAATATGTGGCATTGCAGTTTTTGTTGCCTTCCTTGGGAAAATAATAGTATTAATATAAAGGAACATTCAGAAATTCCGTTAGCACATTTAAGTCATTATGTTTTGGAGTATTGTGTTAGATCTTCTTCAATTTCTTTTCATTTTATATTCCAAATTTCCTCATAATTTCGCCATTTTGTCTTCCTAATTCCACCATCTCTGGCTATCCTAAATAATTCGGACCGGAGCTTCCATAACTTATTTTAATAGGAATTTATCTAAACGTTTACATTTGGGATCTAAACAGCATGCCATGATTTCGAATGACTACTTGACACACTCCTTGTCTCATTGTTTTGGCTCATATACTGTTGTGTACTGGCGCATACTGCAAATTTGTTACTATATACCAAAAATTATGATAAACATCATAATCTTGTATATAGCAGTATTGATATATACCATTAATATACTATCTTAGGGGAAAGTTGAAGCCCTAACTCACAGTCATGTTCTTCAAAGACTTTAGTGCCTCCACCCTACCTTGACTCTCCTTCTACACCCACCTCCAGCCAGGCAACAATAGTTGTCCTCCTCCAGCCACCTTCGTTATCCTTTTCAATCCCGTTGACTAGAATGCCTCATCTATTGTGGTTTTTTATATTAGGTCGACTGGAACAAGATTGTCAAGTTAGTTTGCTTTGTTGCAGAATCAGTCAGCTAGTTGGATATATTTGAAATGGCTGCTCCATATTTAGGTGATGGGATGTTGCGAGTCCCAGTCTGTTATGTGTTTCCCTTCTCAGTCCGTGTGCATTTCATTTGATTATCATTGATTAAATAGATCATCGACTCCATTCCTATTCTGGGATTGCTGCGATCTTCTCCCAGGGAGAGTTTGTGACCTGAGCTTGAGAGTCGTTTTTAAAAGTAAATGGAGATTTGGCAGCATTAATTTCGTGGAGTGGTTCACATGTACAAATATATGGGATCAGTTGAACGTGCATAAGTCAGGGTCCCCAGCTCCAACTAGGTTTTCTGGTGCTCATGAATTCATGATTGCATTACATCTTTCAGAAACCAGATCTCATGCCCCTCTTATAAACATGTTTGCATCATCTTTGTAGCTATCCAACATCGTCTCTTACTGAGGGAAATGCTGAGGACATTCCTTACTCAGTATGGTAATCTGCTCGATCAAGATGTTAGAGAAGTAGAGGATGTCTTGCCCGTAGATGATGTTAAGGAGGGAAAATTTGTGGTCCATACACTCGATGATGACACTTTGAGGAGGTCAGTTGTGGAGCTGAGTTACCTATCTAACCCAGGATTTCTGAAGCTGTTAGAGCAAGCGGAGCAAGAGTTTGGTGTTGGACAGATGGGCATTCTCGGCATTCCATGCACACATAATCATCTTCATTCTGTAATTGGGAGAAAGTGAAGAGTTATCTACGTATATTTCACGGATTTGTATGTGTATCTTGTCCAAGGTTTTCTAATTCTAGTTATCAATCGGTGTGTACAAATAATCAATTAAGAAATTTACGTAGTACTCTATTATATTCAAAACCTTCCTTTTTAATTCAATCTGTACCATTGTACGGAGAAACAACTTAATTCTTCAACCAACTCAAAAATTAAGAAGACGATGCCAGTAGAGTAGTAGTGCTTTGACTGAATCCAACAAGTAGATAGTAATCATACAAAAAATAAGATCTGTATATTTACATATTACAAGAACCAATCTTCTACTAGTAAACTTCATTAAAAAAGAGTAGATTTCTATTTACCCTGGGCCCCATGAATTTTAAAAGTTTTCCTTATACTACATTTTTATCACAATAATTTAGTAATGTGATTATTGTAGTGCAGAGACTACGATTCACGTTAGACATGTTGTTAAGGCTTAGCTATTACGGAGTACGATTAATTTCATTCTTTTTGCAAATGTCAAACAATTTTTTTTTAGATTATGCTTGGTACCATGGAATCATGGATGCAAATAATACCAACCGAACCCCATCACACATTATACAAATTATCCAGACATCCAGCCCATCCTGGTTGATGGTCATGGTATGTGAATTGTTTCGGGCTCTTCTTATAGGCCATTTCTCAAATTAGACAGGACCAAGGGAGATATACATAGTAAAACACAGAATCCAGGTTGTATTAATGGCTAAAGATTGGATGTAGCATAAAGTTGATGGAACCATTAAAAAGGGAATTTAACAAGACAATGATCCGGACTACAGTTGTATTCTTTAAAAGGGAGGGAAATATTATCCCTACTTCTCTAAGATAGTAACCTCCAGCAAAGAAGAAGAGCATATGGTACTGAAGAAGACTATGGGAAGTAGACAGGCCAGTTGAAGTAGTACGAGTCTCGCACTTTTTTGTCCATTTGATTCCACTGTTGAAGAAAATCAAAATCATATGTAAGAAATAACAGGCTAGAGAGGTGCAGAAGCCACATGTAGCAGTACGAGTTCCCCGACATTGTTTATGTCTGAAACGTTGAGAAGGAAGTACCTGGAATTGATATGGTTGATTCTTGGCACGCGCTTTCTTCCAGTGATATTGTTCAAAAAGCATTGCCTTGTCATGCCAGCTGCATTGTCAAAGAAAATGTGCACATGAACTTAAACGATCCATAAAGATGCAAAAATAGCAAGAAAGTGATCCTCAAAGAAATAGAAGTAGAGAGTCAAAACAGATGTAATTAATGGCGTATGGCGGTCGACCAAAAACCCGCCACAAGGTTATGGCAGTCGGCATGGCGGAATATGGCGGTCGATAATAAATAAATAATAGTATAATATTATTAACATAAGAATATTAAAAATATGAAATATAAAATGCAAAAGTTTAGAAAATGATAAAAACATAATATCTCAAACCTTATAACAACAATTAAACATAAAGACAAACAATTACTACATAATATGTCTAATAATTGAGGCCTTAGCAAAATAGTTAAAGTGTAAAGTCATACTTAAATACTCCACATATTATGTCTATATTCAAATCCTCAATCTTCATTAACCTCAATATAGTCATCCTCAACAAGTCAACATATTGAAGTCATTGTTACAGAAATGTTGTTTTACAGCACTGTATTATTTTACTGGATCATATTGTTACACTGCAATCTGCATCATATATTGTTTTACTATATCATATTCTTTATAGTTTGAAGTTACACTGTTACAGTTACAAAATTTTTGTATAACAAGTTTGGCTTTGAAGTTGCAGAAGCTATTCACTATAGTTAAAACAAATGTAATTTACAACAAAATAGCATACATAATAGGGTTCGAGAGTGAGACGAGATGAGGTTTCAGGTTTGCCATTTTGGAGACTAAAAACTGTATTTTAAATTGGTAGAAGGGGCCTGGTTGCAATTTAATGGGCTGAAAATAACAAAACGACCGCCATAACCACCACGGCGCCACAGACATGGCGGCCGGCATCAAAATTTGCCACACATCGTCATGTGTGGTGCAATGGCAGATATTTAATAACAATGGTCACAATGGAAGAGATAAAAAGTGTTTGCTTGTATCCGAGCAACATGTAAGATGAAGAAGCAAAGACTAATAGGAAACAGAATGCCCTTTTCTATTCTAGTAACATCTAAAGGAAGATATGGAGCACAAATGACTGGGTAATCAGACAATCAATAATCCAGCTGACACCAAATCAATCTGAAAATAAACTAATAACTAAACCACCAAACCAACCGAACCACCCAGGCTGGGAATATCAGTATGTTTTAGAAGTAGTGACTCTCCAAGCTCTCACCAAAACCACATTAAACTCAAAATCTCAATTCAATTGGAACTGTTACAAACTTGAGATGCTAATTAAGGCACATTCAAGCAAGAATTTCAAATTCAAGGTCAAATTTATGGAAATTGGAGTTGGGAAAATTACAGTAAAAATAACCGAAGTGCTTGACATAAATGCAGGACATAAAGCTTGAGCCAAGAACTATCCAACAATGGATGGAGATACATAGAAGTTCATGTATGGAAACAAGAATAAGATGTTGATACAGGAAAGGCTCAAACCACAACAGTAAAGAGTAATTCATCCATTTGTGATGTCATCTTCAATGTATAGCAAGTTGTAGCACTGTACTGATAGAAAGACAATGGAGTACTTGTTTTCCCATTTATTCATACAATAATAACGGTTGAGAAAAAGACATTTGGAGACAAATAAACATGGTGCATTTTGTATTGTGAGAATATCAGCTAACATTTCACATAATATCCTACAGATTTTGATGTAAATTTCACAGCATTAAATTCTATCAATCAACCAGAATTATGCACAATTCAGTAGGTTTAAGACCCAGAGAACACAAACAACACATACATAAATGACATAACAACCTACAACGCATAACCACAAGATAAAAGAGAAAAAACAATTTGCATAGATAGAGAAAGTATACTTGAATTGGTTGGAGAGAGTCCAGATGTAAGGGTTAATCCAGGTAAGGGCGGAGAAGGCGGCGGACCCGATCCATATGCGTTCCCGAAGTACTTCTCCATTTCTATTCTCCTCACCCGCTCTTCCTTATCCTTATTTATCCCTCAGCGCTTTTTGAATTATCTTTTCACCTTCCCATAATTACTTATTTATATCAATAAATAAAAATAGAAGCTACGGAGTTGAGACTGTTTCGATGCAAAAATCAAAAATGGAAGTAGTTGATCTTCGTCGAATAAATATCTACTTTAATTGCCAAATTGTTGCTTCCAATTCTCTGAAACTGAAAGCCGTGCCGGATCCCAGAAATCTCAGTCTGATACGCACCAGTCATCTCTCTACATCCCCAACCCCAGGTTTCCTCGTTATGCATTCGTCACTGGAATTCACTGAAACAAATTATTAACTGCCTTTATATTTTCTATTATTAGTACTTAGTGAGCTGGTTCATCAGACTGAGCATCCACTTGCACAAGAGGTACATTGACTCGCCCCCATTTAATCTTAATCATGTTTTTTTAATTGCTTATTCTGCAAAAAAAAAACTGTATACATTACCGTATACAAAATGTAATGAAGAAAGAAAAGTTGGCTATTTTATCAGTTAGTAGTTGTTAAAATAGCACCCCTAAACTCCCTTCATCCCACAAAAGAAAGAAAACGATTTATGATGGAGCTTGATGGTGTATCCTCAAAATTAATTATTTTTTTCATCATTCCCTAGGATTATTATTATGACGCGGGAAAATTTGCTGTGTTTCCGAATGTACAATTTCTGAGGAACTTCCCAAGAAATGAGCTATTTGGAAAAGTTGTCATGGTGAGGTTTGATACACTGATCTTACTTCAAGGGATGAAGGAACATAAACCATTGCCGGAAAATGCTTTCTTCACCATTAGGTACTTGTATAATTCAAGGGCAAAAGTTATTCTCGTGGGTAGCTGGAATGAAAGTGCAAATCCTAAGTTCAATATGGAAGGAAGTCTCTCGACAAAATCTGTTGCAGGTGTGCATCTAATTCTACTAGTTTAATGGTCATCATAGCTTTTGGGTAACAATTTAATCTCAAGTCTTTTTTTGTTGTATGTTTCTGTGTGCTGCAGATTTCCTGTCATCCATGCTTGAACTTGAAGTTGTTCCGGTGAAACGTGTTTCAGGGTTCATGCATTTAGATGTGGATGATATTCAAAAACCCAGCATTCTTTTGGTTGAGAATCTTTTCTGCTTGAAGGGGGAAAGAGCTAACTGTTCAGAGTTTGCCAAAGAACTTACTTCTGGGGTTGATATAATTGTTAATGATGCCTTTTCGGAGTCTCATAAAGTTCTTGCTTCTACAGTTGGTGCTGCTAAATTTTGCAATGCCTGCATCTCTGGGTTTTACTTTGAGGAGGGCCTATATAAGCTGAAGGAAATCATCAAAATCACTGAAAGGCCCTATATGGCTGTTGTAATGTCATATTCTCAACTTAAAAAAATGTATCTAGAATTGCATATATCTTCTAAACCTTCTTCTATAATAGTCATTGGGCTTCAACGTTTCATGCACAGATAGGTGGAAGCAAACTGGCAGACAAAGCTGCAGCCTTGCAGTCTTTAGTATCTACATGTGATGGTTTAGTCTTTGTTGGAAATATGGCTTTTCAAATAATGCATGCTCTAGGAACACCTGTTCCGATGAAACTGGTGGAAACTGGAGCTCTAGAAGAAGCTGCTAGGATAGTGGAATTTGCAAAGTCTAGAAATATTCCAGTTGTTCTCCCTCAAGATATTTGGTGCATCACAGATCATGTGTCAGAGAAGATTCAGATAGCTTCTGTTCATTCTATCCCCGAAGGTAAGTTATTGAGAAGCACCTTGCTGGCTTTCTCTCTGTGTGTGTGAAGGGCATGCTATAATTTAATGAGTCTTTCTGTGGTTTCAGGTTGGCAACCTGTTGATATTGGACCAAGATCATTAGAAGAGATGGCATATTTTCTTTCAGTGAGCAAGGTGCTAATGTTACAGAATATCTTTTCTTTCAACTACGCATTTTATGTTGCAATCCACTGTAGCTATTTTCTGAAGCGGAGATGAGAGATCTAATAGATGATTCACACCAGTTAGAGTGATGGCTCCGTACTGATAAACATGGTCTATATTTAACGATTTTTTGAGTAGCTTAGTTTATATATTTTGAGCTTGCAAAATGCAATGGCTAGGCTTTCCCCGCGTAAGTAGTATCCTGTGAATTTTACAGCTGCTCTTGAATTTTTTTTTTCATTTGCTTCAGAAAATAACATGGCTTGGCCCATTGAGATTTAGCTCTAGAACGCAGGACACAGATGAGACTTTTAAACTTGCTGAAGCACTTGGTACTCTAAGCAATTGCAATGTAACTTTCGTTGGAAAAATGGAATTTGAAGAATCAGTTTGGAAATCAAAGTCTTATTCACATGATAATTTTCTCAAAAGTGCTGCTGTTGTTTGGGAGGTTCTAAAAGGAGGAAAACTTCCTGGGCTATTGGCATTGGATAGAGTATGTATCTACTATCTACTACTCCATCTTTGAGTGAATGCACTGATCAAGTACGGTCTTTTGGTAATAAAGGAAAAACTGTATGAAAGAAAGATTAACGATACATATAAATGCTTAGTGGAAAGTGTCCTGAATAAATATTAAGAGGAATGAATAATCACGGTATGTCTGAAAAAGTCATCTCATGGATTTATTCGACATGTAGTTCTAAAATACTATCTAACAAAAAAGGTGTTCAAAAGATTTGTTATAGCATGTTACTTTGAAGTTTTGATCAAGAAAATAGATTATTCCTTCCTCCTTAACTATGAACTTATCGTATTCAAGCTCGTGCCTCCATTCAGGAAATTTAGTTTGATTTTCCATTATTTTACCACTATTTGGGATCTTACTCTGTTCTTGTTTATTTTTGAGTCATAAAATCGTTGGAATTTGCAGGCGTATCCCTTTGTGGTAGACTGGAGTGTTGTCTATGATGATCCAATGAGACCTCTGGTTGTTGATGTTGGGAGTGGTAATATCACTTGCTAATATGCCGGAAAATTGTATTTTTGCTCTCAAATGGTGTTAATTTGCTGAACTTTTCTGTTTTGAGCAATTGAGGTTAGGATCTCCTCTAGATCTATTATAAGTCTAATAGAATAACCCCAATTATGTGCTTGCTACAGGAAATGGCTTGTTTTTGTTTGGAATGGGGAGGAGAAGAAATGATATGAACTTTCTGGGGCTCGAAATGAATGCAAAGGTTGTTGTTTCTTGTGAAGAAATTGATAGTTGAATTTTGATTCTGAACTAACGTGACAGTTGTTTGCTCTGATCACAATTCAGCTGGTGGACCGTTGTCTAGATGATGTTCATCAACATGGCACCCACAATGTGTATGTAGCTTCATCCCATCATGGCTATTTGCTTTCACTGTGTATTCGGTTTTAATGTTACAAATTTGGTCCATAGCTATATTGTGGATGGAAATCATGAACATGAAGGATGATCCTCTCTCATAGGACACTCTTAAATAACAAAAGTTGTCGTGGCAGTAGTAAAATTAAATTTGATGTTTCTGTTGTATACTACTCCTCATAAGTTTGAATGCTGAAGAATGAAGCTGTCACTATATACTCATGGTGCTGCATGGGATTTGGTATTAGGTCTGAGCCTCTGCGGAGTATAATAATGCTTTAAATGGTCTATATCTTGTCTTTAGGCACTTTATTGCAACAAATGCAACATCAACTTTTCGGTCCATAGTTTCCAGTTACCCAGGGGATTTGTTTCTTGTATCAATACAGGTAATAGTATACTCTTTTTTTATGAACCGGAACATTTTATGATTTTTCTTCTCACTAAGCAAGGTTTATGTTTTATTGTGATGATCTCAGTGTCCGAACCCCGACTTCAACAAACCACAATTCCGGTGGAGAATGTTGCAGAGGTCATTAGTCGAAGCAATAGCCGATAATCTAGTGCAGGGTGGGCAGGTGTAAAATCATTAATGTGCTCAACCCTCTTTTTTATTAGAAATTGATTATAATGATCTGATTGATACTAATTCATATTTAAATGTGTAAGATAACGATCGTAACTATAAACCAGAATGAAGGGATGATTTCGTGCTTTATAATATGTATAACGACTCATTAACCAACCAAAGCTGGTAAATAAACATTTATTTACTTTTCTTGCTTGATTTGCAGGTATTTCTCCAATCAGATATAGAAGCTGTTGCTAAGAGAATGAAAGAAGAGTTCTTGATGTATGGAAAGGGAAAGCTCGAAGTTATGGAAACTGAAGAATTAGGATGGCTGAAAGAGAATCCACTTGGAGTGCCATCTGATTGGGAAAGGCATGTGTTAGGTCGTGGTGATCCTATGTACAGACTCTTACTTTCTAAAGTGGAAAACAGAGACTAAAGCATAGGCATTTCCTTGCTTGCAATGGTCATTTCCTGGTCAGGGATTCTCTGTAAGCTGTTTCTAATTGATTATAAAGTAAAAAAAACTCCTTAAACTACACCATGATCTCCTTTATATAGTTACTATATCATTCATAATATACAATCACAAATTTTCTTTATTTCACCACTATGTTGGAAAGAACACTATTGTCTATTGATGATAGCGCATTACAAGTACAATACTTCTATAAAAACGTTAACTGATACAATACTACATTCATCAGACAAGACCTTAGTTTGATTTTGCAGCTACCGATTCTCTCTGTATTGAGAAGTAAAAAATGTTCATCCATGAGTAGCACTAGCAGCCTTAGCCCACAAATCATCGAGAAATCGATGAAAATTTGTGTGCGTGGAGCCATCTTCATCCAATGCTTTGTGCACCACCGAGCTCATCCTCTTCATCTCACCCCTCAACGAATTTGAAGTTTCACTACTGATCAACTCCTTAATCTTCTCTGCAACTTCTTTCCTATCAACTGAGATTCCGTTGCAAAGATTAATGCCCACCTTCCAATCATCAACCACTAGTTTTCTGTTAGTTGGTTGGTCCGCGAAAAAGGGATAGCATATCATGGGAACACCGCAGCATATGGATTCAAGAATCGAGTTCCACCCACAATGCGTTAGGAATCCTCCAATCGCAGGATTGGAGAGCACTGCATTCTGATTGCACCACGAAATGATCACCCCTTGATCCTTGCTGTCATTCGCAAAACCATCGGGCAAAATGTCAGCACCGTCACGAATCACCCAGACAAAGTGAACTCCGCTTAGGAGAATCCCGTTAGCTATCTCCTCAGCTACCTGCTGGTTGCTCTGAGCAAGACTTCCGAAAGAAACATACAAAACAGACCCACGAGGCTTCGAATCCAGCCACTCCGCGCAATCTGTCTCGGACCATAGACTCTTTGGAACATCAAGTTTGGTGAAGTTTACAGGTCCTATTGCATAAGTAGGCTGCTTCTGGTTTATAGCTGAAACCCATTCATGTTCGAGTTCATCTACTGTGTTGATGAGGATGAAATCTGCTTGCTTCACCTTCTCAAATGCTTCCACCGTAATCCTTCTGGTGATGCTTGTTTCGTCCAAATCGTGAAAATTGGACGTCAAATCTTTTGTCTTAAACTTGATGGCCTCAACTCCTGGTATAATATCTATGATCACATTTTCCTCTTCACCTGTTCATCAAGCCAAAACCATGTATAATAAATCTTGTAAACTGCTTAAGCTTTTAGATGAGCAATAATGCAATAAAATAGACAACACATCACATACCTTGTATTGGGAAATAGCCCTTCTCTCTGAGAAGATCCAAGTGATAGTACAATGTAAACACAAGAGCAGGCTGTGTCCAAAAGGAGACGTTCAACATGTTATACTTATGAGCAAGAGTTGCAGGCAAAGAATAAAAAGTATCAGCAACCAAGAAATGCTTAAAAGCCTCATTATCGGAGTGGATTATGTTTCCGATTAACTCATCCACACGTGGCGGGAAATCGAGGAAAATAGCCTCCCAGTGCTGCTTGTAGTTGAGTATCCTGTCGAAATCAGGCGGGAACCCATCCCTAATTGTGGTGTAACGTATGTCTAGACCCGACTGGCGAGCTCGGATGAAGGGATCGACCTCTGCAACGTTAACGCCATCAGCTTTGGCTAGCATGTGGTGAACGAACTCGGGGTGGACGAACGTGACGATGCATCCACTTGAAGCAAGCTTGATAGCCAGATTGGTGAAGGGGATGACATGGCCTTGGTAGCAGAATCCGATCATAATGGCATGTAGCCTTTTCTTCCCCATTTTTCACTTTTTCCTACATACTATCGATATAGTCTGTTTCTATATATGGTGCAATATTGTTGCTTACACAAGACAGCCGGCATCATTTGGAAAGTGGTGATAAAAACAGAAGCTAGAGACAACCTAAACCGAACGTTAATCATACTTTTCAACTTGAAGAAATCATAAATTTATTGGAGAAATGGAATGAGAAATAGCAAACATAAAAAGGTAATCAAGGAACAAAGGGATAGAAGTCGGCAGAATCTGGATATGACCTACCATATCAATATGCATGTTTAACGTGTTCATTCCAATAAAAGGCAAATGTTTTACTACTATTTCTTTTCTACATCAATTTAACAATACAGATCAAAAAACTAAACCAACGGCCTTATTAGGGCATTAGTTTAATAGACAAGCTACAAATTGTTTGTGAGCCCAAACATGAGCTATGGTTTCGTCTTGTAGCAACCCTGCTTTTTTTTGTTGATTTGGTCTTGAATAAACACGAGCTAAAATTCGTCTCTGAAGATCCATCACTTGTCCAATGCATACTCTAATTTTGTACTTACCTCCTCCTCAGCTCGATTTCCCGATTATCAATTATTGGCAACTGCCCCCGTCCACAAAAAATAGTCTTATTTATGGACGACGTGAGTTTTAATGATAAATTGGTAAAATAAGAGAAAATGAGAAAAATGGATAAAGTATCCCAAACCCGACCACAAGATTAATCCTGATCTTCCAGTGGTTATTACCACTAGACGATCGGAAGGGATCATCTCCTACATTATATTCTACATTTGCTAATACACCATTATAAAGTGGACATGTGGAACCCATAATTATAGTAGAATCTATTTTCAATACAACCTCTCCCATATTTCCTCCCTTTACCATTTTTAATCTAAATGTGTTAACTCTTTTTATAAATAATTGTATTAGTTAATTAGCGTCTCAATATTTTTTATTATGAAGAGAATTATGCTTATTACGAGATCAATTTATGAATTATGAATCTATTTAAACCTAAATAATTAGCCACGCGATGTCTTTCTATAATCTAAGCAAATACACTTATTTATACACGAATGCGTTCTTCTTTGCAAAGAAAATAATGTGAAAAGTTATGATATATATATATATATATATATAGTCTAAACAAATTAAAGCACATGAATTTTAGAGTGAAAAATAATCACAACAAAATTTTAAATTTTGAATAAGCCATGCAATATTTGTTATTTTTATATGAATCGTTTATATCGTGGAATTTGTTTCAATAAAATATGAAAAATTAAGAAAATAATAAAAGAAATTATTTTGAAACAATAACTAAAAACTTATATTGCCATTTTATATTTTAAAATAATCAAAATACTTATATTATACGACATCGGTATTTAGCATGTGGTATATCATAACTATAAAATTATGGAGAATAAATCATTTGGCTTAAGTAGAAATCTTAATAATAAATTCGTTCAGAATAAGTAGCAATGTGATATTATTAGTATTTTTAAAAAATGAGATAACACAATTACTTTGATTAAAATAGTAGAAATAGAAAACAAAGGAGAGAAAGTCACGTAAAGGCTAAAAAGATTATGTTAGAAATAGATTTTCTTTCCCTCAATATAAATTCACATGTCCACTTTATAGTGGTGTATTAGCAAATGTAGTATATAGTTCCGCTAGACGATTGCTAATATTCTCTCCCAATGGATCTCATGTACAACTCCAACAATATTTGATGAAATTTTTTTGGCATACTCAAACTAATTTGGAATATACAGTTTATTTTATAGTTAGTGATGTAGTTTTAGGAATTTAAAGCATATTAGCATATCATTTTAAAATTTAATTAAGTATATTTATAATTTTTAGTAATTGACTTATTTTTATAAAAATCACAATTTAAATAAATACTAGTAGTATATTAAAATGGAGAATAATGAAAAAAATGAAGGTGTTGGTGGCCAAAAAAAAAAAAAAGGTTTGACTGGATTGGCAAACTGCTGCGTTTTAGAGGATCTTGCGTTGTGGTTTCCGCCCTCGCAGTAATAATAGACCACAAAAAACAAGAAGAAAAGAAATCGAGCACTATTTCAATTTTGAACTAATTATTGGAGTAGTATATATAGAATCGTAGAGATAGATTTAGCAGATATAATAATCTGAAGATCAAAACACAAAAAAAATGGCAGAAAATGTTGCGAAGAAGGCGCATGCTATCATGATCTCGATGCCATACCAAGGACACATAACCCCATTCGTGAGCCTGGCTCTCAAGCTCGCCTCCAAAGGCATAACGATCACCTTCGTTCATCTCGAATCCGTCCACCACAAACTATCCAAAGCCAGCCACAAAGCCGATCTCTTCGCCGATGCTACGGAATCCGGCCTTGACATACGCTACGCCACCATCTCTGACGGCTTCCCTCTCCACCACGACCGAGATCTCCACCCTGAAAAATACTGGACCACTCTCCTCCAAATATTTCCGTCTTATGTCGACGATTTCGTCGGAAAATTGATCCGCTCCGATCCACAATCCCTCCATTTCTTAGTTGCTGACACCGTTTACATCTGGCCGGCCGCCATCGCTCGCAACTACAATCTCATCAATGTCTCCTTCTATACTTCTCCGGCTCTCGTCTTTTCTCTGCTCTACCACTTGGATCTTCTCAGAGAAAGAGGTCATTTTCTACGAAAAGGTACACAATCAATTACTGAAATTTTCAATTGGAATTTGCAATTAAGTTAACTGTATATGGATTGATCAGATGAGACGGCGGAAATCGACTACGTTCCTGGAGTAGGCTCGATGAAAATCAGGGATTTGATGACATCTCTATCGAAAAGCAGCGACATCACCGGAAATTCTCTGTACAAAGCGTTTGAGGAAGTGAAAAAAGCAGATTTCATATTGCACAACACAGTTGAAGAGCTAGAATCCGATACACTATCAGCTCTCAACAAATACCAGCCCAACTACGCCATCGGCCCCATCAATTTATCCGAGGCCAGCAGCGTCGCCGTCGGGAGAAGCCTTCACGCCGAGGTAGACTTAACCAAGTGGCTCGGTTCCAAGCCGGCCGGTTCGGTTTTATACGTCTCGTTCGGGAGCGTGGTTCAGACTAGCAAGGAAGTGATCGGAGAGATAGCTCACGGTCTTCGTCTCAGTGAGGTCAACTTTATTTGGGTTGCTCGAGCGCATCTCACCGCTTCCGGTGATTCCAATGTTTTACCGGATGGATTCGTGGAGGAGGTCGGAGATCGGGGATTGATAGTTCCGTGGTGCGATCAGATTAGTGTTCTTTCAGATCCGGCGGTTGGGGGGTATTTGACGCACTGTGGGTGGAACTCGGTGGTGGAGAGCATGTGGTGCGGCATTCCGATGATCTGTTTCCCAGTGACTTACGATCAGCCGACGGTCAGGAAGCTGGTGGTTAGTGATTGGGAGATTGGAATAGATCTCGGCGATGCAGCGACGGTTGATAGGGAGGGAGTTGCGGAGAAGGTTAGGAATTTGATGAGCGGTGGCGCTTCCGAAAAGATGAGGAAAGAGGCCGCAAAGGTTAAGCAGATGGTGCGTGGTGCAGTGGAAGCCGATGGATCTTCTTCTGTCAACAATTTTAATCGTTTTATAGTGGATTTGAAGAACAAACTCTGTATCAATTAATTGTGTATCATTCCAAAATGTAGTTCTATATCTGGACTATTCAATTGCTATTTTGCAGTAGAGTGATGCTATATTTTGCATTAAAGCATTCTCTTACTTTGGCTACATGCTCTATAACACTTTTAGTTATATATATTCACTTAATTCATGAAAAAATAGTCTTAATATTCTATTTCGGGATGTTCATAAAAATAATTTCATCCAAAAATAGAAGGCGCTTAAGCCCTTGCCCTTTCTTTTTTCTTCATGCTTTAAATGGTCTTTATTGCAACAAACGCAACATCAACTTTTCGGTCTACAGTTTCCGGTTATCCAGGGGATTTGTTTCTTGTATCAATACAGGTAAAATGCTGTTTTTTTGCACCAGCACATTATATGATATTCCTTATCACTAAGCAAGGTTTATTCTTTACCGTGACGATCTCAGTGTCCGAACCCCAACTTCAACAAACCACAATTCCGGTGGAGAATGTTGCAAAGGTCATTAGTCGAAGTAATAGCCGATAATCTAGTGTATGGTGGAAAGGTGCAAAATCAATAACATGCTCAACCCTCTTTTCTAAAATTGATTATAATTATCTGATAGATACTAATTCTCATTTGAATATGTAAGATAAGGATTGTAACTAGAAACCAGAATACAGGGGTAATTCATGCTCTATATTATGTATTTTGAAAACGACTCATTAACCAACCAAAGGTAAATGTCATCCAACACGATTTTGGCCATTAACTGGCACGTTTATTAGATAAGTAAAACATATTAAAGCACTTGAGCAAGGTCAGCTGGTAAATGAACTTTTACATATTTTCATTGCTTGATTTACAGGTATGTTGCTGAATGAAAGAAGAGTTCTTGATATATGGGAAGGGACAGCTCGAAGTTATGGAAACTGAAGATTTAGGATGGTTGAAAGAGAATCCACTTGGAGTGCCATCTGATTGGGAAAGGCATGACCCTATGTTCAGACTCTTACTTTCTAAAGTGTAAAACATAGGCTGAACCATAGGCGATTCCCTGCAGTCGTATCTTGGATAGTGATTGAGCTTGTGATATTCCGGCCATTCACCTTTCTTTTGAGGTGGTCTAGCTCTCCTTGCTTGCAATGGTCATTTCCTGGACACAGATTCTCTGTAACTTAGTATTTCTTATTGATTAAATAGTGAAAATAAAAACTCCTTAAACCACACACTTGCTAATTGGAATGCTTCCAACAGACAGATGTTGATTTCTGGAAATAAAGTGTTCTTCTTTATGGTACAAATACACTCTTAAAACTAAACATGCAACAAATCCAATTCGAATCAGTATATATAGATCGTGGTTGTGTTGAAAAGTAAAAATAATGTTCAGCCCACAATCATCGATAAATTGATGAAAATTTGTGTGCGTGGAGCCATGTTCATCCAATGCTTTGTGCACCACCGAGCTCATCCTCTTCATCTCACCCCTCAGCGGATTTGAAGTTTCACTACTGATCTCATCAACTCCTTAATCTTCTCTGGCTTCCACCGTAATCCTTCTGGTGATGCTTGTGTCGTCCAAATCGTGAAAATTGGACGTCAAGTCCTTGGTCTTAATCTTGATGGCCTCAACTACTGGTATAACATCTATGATCACATTTTATTTGTTATGCTAAGAGTTAGGTCCCTATCAGTTACCTGTTCATTTCAATAAAAGATCAAATGTTCGGCCTAATTTAGGTCATTAAATTGTTCGGGAGCTCAGACATCAAATAATCGATCTTCTCCTCGAGTTCATCCCAAGCCCGATCACAAAGATTAATCCCGATCTTCCCATGCTTACCACTAGATGATTGCTATTATTATCTTCCAAATGGATTTCATTATTTTATTACTTGGGTACTTTGTTTTAGAGGAACATCGGTACCACCTTACTCTCATGTAGAGGGACATTTGTACCGCCTTACTTCCATATAGTTGCGACTTACGACACTGCTCGTAGACAACTCCAAAAAAATTTCATCGAAGAAAATTTGGCATACTCAAACTTATTAGGAATCTATAGCTTATTTTTAAGTTAGTGATGTACTTTTAAGAATTTAAAGTATGTCGAAATTTTTTGTTTAATTAATGTAATTTTTTAGTATAATCAAATGTATTTCTACTCCATTTTTCAGTCATTTATTTATTTTATCAATATCACAATTGAGATAAATATTAAAAAAAATTTGTAAGAGCATCCACAATGGGCCCCGGGGGACCCGGGGGGGGGCCCAAATGGGCGGGTACTACGGCATGTACCCTTGCCAGATGATGCCGCAGGGGGGGGGGCGGGGGGTCCCCGGGGATGAAACCCCGGGATAGGGATGATGCCCTTTGGGGGGCCCGGGATGCGTTGATGCCGGGGTGGCAGGGGGGGGGTGCACCCCCGGGGATGCGGGGGACACCGGGGGGGGGAAAAAGGGGGACAAATACCCTATCGCCCCACTCTTGATTTTTGACGGTTTTTCCCCACATCGCCCCCGGGGGGGCTCAATTCCTGAGAGGAGACTTTCCCAGAGGAGTTTTTGGAACAAGTCGTTTCGATATGATGCCACCCCCGGGATACGGGGAAGTCGGTCAGGGGGGGCAGGTGGGGGCGCAGAAGAAGAAGAAGGGCAAAAAGGTGGAAAGGCAAGTCGTCGCCCCCCCAATGACGAAAAGGTAGGGGAAGAGAGGATGATGAGAATGTGGGTTTTGTAAAAGGTTTGGATCTTTGCGATGACCCCCCTCGTTTCAACTTCGGAAGGGATCATCAACATGTGGGCTAAAATTGCAAAAACCCTACAAGGGGAAAATTCCCTGCTGGGAAGGCATACACCGGGGAGGAGTGCCAAGGGGGGGGCGAAAACGGGGTAAGGGCTCCCAAGGGTGGGGGAAAATGATCCCCCCCGCATGAAGACCCATGGGGGGTTGGCCAAGGGGCTCCCTAAATCGATTACATAATAATCCGATCTATTTAACGGAAATTTTTTAAAAACCCAAAATTTTATTCGCAATTATCACATGTGTCATGCTCATAACTCAAACAAATCATGCTTTAAATTAATTAAAAACCCAAAACATGCTTTTCTACGGTTTTTGCTATTATACCTTTATGATTCTCCAAAGAATCGAAGATAACTAACGCCTTTTTCCACGTGAAAATCTTTAGTACAAAACCCGGATCTTCTGTTCCGGCCCGGGGCCTAAACTTTTATCGGGGGGGGTGATCACGGATACTAGGACTTAAATAAAGAAGACAAAACCTATCCTTTTGAAGGAAAAAATTTTATCTAAGTAGAGAGGGGGTCGAAATTTTGGAAAAAAAATAATGGGATTTTTTGTCTCATTTATTCTCCTATTTATAATAAGTCACATATTGGGCCCCAAAAAGGATATAGGGAAAGGGTTTTTGGGATAGAGCTCCTCCAATTACTTTTACTAATTAAATTAAACCCCATTTAATATAAGCTTAATTGGAATATTGACACCATAAAGTAATATTGACTCCCCATCCAAACCCGAAATTATAATTTTTTTCGGTTTTCAGTTGATATTTTTTTCCCCCTTTAAGATAAAAATCCATCAATTAATTATTTTTCCTAGGACTTAATTAATTAATTCTTATTTATTCCAAGGGATCGAAGAAATTTTATTTTTTTTCTTGGGGTAGTCAAACTCCAACTAGCTGGGTTTCCCAATAATAAAACCTTTTTAAGCTCCTCAGGTTCCCGCCGTCATCGTCGCCCGATTGGGGAAGCGCCAACGGGTACGAAGAGGTCCATTCGGAGGCCCCTCCAGAGTACAACAATCTCGCCCGCGCGCAGCAAATGGCTAACTTGGTACGGACCATGCATAGGTGTGTTGGGGTTTGGTGCCCCTTGCACAGCGGAAGACTTGTACAAAACAAATAAATCAGATGCGAATCTATTTGACCGATTATGCGATTAATCAATTCACATGTTAAACAGATAATTGCATGCTAGAACGCAAATAATTCATGCTTAGAAAAATATAAATCCTAAAACATGAATTCTACGGTTAAGAGTTACCGATTTGATTCTCCAAAGAATCGACGATTGCTCGCGCCTTCTCCGCGTGATGATCTTCAATACTAGACCACAGATCTTCTCTCTGGTTCCCGAACTGTATTCCGATATCAGTGTGGGCTGATCTCACCGGGATACTAGGACTTAAATAAAAGAGACAGAAAAATTCCTCACGGAGGAGAAAAACAATAAAATTTCGTCCTCCTTCAAGAATAGAAGGAACGGAAATTTTAGAAGAAAATATATTGTGTATTTTCTGTCTCCTTTATTCTCCTATTTATATTAAGTTCCTTTTGGGCCCAGACAGGGATCTATGGAAGGTTTTGGATATGGGCTCCCCCAATTAGTTTTTTACTAATTAAATTGAACCCACAATTTAATACAAGCTTATATTGGAATATTGCGAGCAGCCACTACAGAAGTAATATTAAACTCTCCCCATCCAAATCCGAAATTACCAGTAATCCGGGTTTTCACTTTGTTTATTATTTATTTCCCGCGCTTAAGATATAAATATCCATTAATTAATTAATGTCTGCTATGGACTTAATTAATTAACATCTTATTAATTCCAAGAGTGGACTTAGCAAGAAACATTTATTTATTATTCATAGAGCGATAAAACTCCAACTGGCCAGTTTTCTGAATAATAAAACCTTGTTCGAGCTCCTCTTGAGGACATTATCAAACGAGACTCACCTCGCGCACGTTTCAACATAATAGCAATCCTAGCATCGCTAGATATTAATCACCACTACCCAATATATCAGGATTATTGGGTTGCGAAAAACCCGCACCATTTGATAAGTCAAAGTAGTGCATAATCAATACCGTATGCTCAATGCTAACATATGTAGATTAAGAAATAGTATTTTATCAAGACCTAGTCTTTCGAGTAGATAGCATAAAGACACGTCTTGCTGTTAGATCCGTTCGAGTGCCAATGTCATCTTATTTCAGTAAGGCTTAGAAATATGTGGACTGACATTGCAACCTTTCACGATAGGTAGCCAAAGCCTATCTAGGTTGTGAAATTCTTCTTTTTCTTTTGCAAAGCATTGCATATATCTGACCGTGTTACCTTAAAGTGGACGACGCCCACAACCGTTCTACTAAGCAAAAGACTTAGACTTTGTTTACTTCTTATGCATTTAAATGTTTGTAAAACATCTTATAAATGCACAAGCGAACACAATGTAATAATAATAGTGATTCTATTCGTGCGAGACTGCTCGAATAATACTGAATCGGGTTAAAAGTGGATTGTAGAGTTTTACGTATACAAGCAAGATTCTATTCGCGCGAAACTTGCTCTAAACATGCTTTTCAGGTATACCAAACCTAACATAGGTGGTATAACACGACCGATCCTATCTACAAGAGGATGTTGAAGGATGCCATTGACACAATCCGGCGCGATTTGGGGATGCCACCCATTGGAGATGATGGCGCCGAGGCAGGCGGCGGGGAGACGGCAGCGGCACTGGCGACGAGGGCGACGCGGAGGACGAGGAGTGAGCCGGGAGCCACATGTGTTGAAGCTTGGGTTATTTTTTTTAATGACCATGTATTTTTTTAATGACTATGTAATTTGTTTTTAATTAATGAAGTTGTTGCATTTTCCCCGTCCGTGTTCGTGTTGAAATTTTAATTCCGTAATGTAAATTGAATATTTGTGAATTTGTGAATTTTTTAATTGCGGGAAGGGCGGATTGTACAGTTGGAAGTCCTTATGACGTGGCAGGAAGGTGAGAAGTCCTTATGACATGGCAGGAGGTGTGTTTGGGAAGGGCGTGGGGGAAGTCCGCCCATTGGAGATGCTCTATGCTTTAATATTGCAAATTAGCAATTGAATTGTGGAGTAATTCAAATACAATATTACATTTATTGTTTGGAACGAAACCCAATTAATTGACACAAAGTTTATTCTTTAAATCAACTATAAAACGATTAAAATTGTTGACTGAAGATCCATCTGCCTGTTGGGACTACTGCTGGGGTTTGGAGCCCCTTGCACAGCGGAAGGCATGTACAAAAAAAATAAATCAGATATGGATCTATTTGACCGATTATGCGATTAATCAATTCACATGTTAAACAGATAATTGCATGCTAGAACGCAAATTCATGCTTAGAAAATATAAATCCTAAACATGATTTCTACGGTTTAGAGTTACCGATTTGATTCTCCAAAGAATCGACGATTGCTTGCGTCTTCTCCACGATGATGATCTTGAGTACTAGACCACGGATCTTCTCTCTGGTTCCCGAACTGTATCTCGATATCAGGGTGGGCTGATCTTATCAAAATACTAGGACTCGAATAAAAAGAAGAGAGAAAAATCTCACGGAGGAGAGCTGAGAGAATTTTCGAGCTCCTCTAAAATTAGAGAGGGGGACGAAATTTCATCTAATAATAATAATGATTTAGTCTCTCCTTTATTCTCCTATTTATATTAAGTTCATATTGGGCCCAGTCAGGGATCTATGGAAGGTTTTGGATATGAGCTCCCCCAATTAGCTTTTTACTAATTAAATTGAACCCACAATTTAATACAAGCTTATATTGGAATATTACGAGCAGCCACTACAGAAGTAATATTGAACTCTCCCCATCCAAATCCGAAATTACAAGTAATCCGGGTTTCCATTATTTATTTCCCGCGCTTAAGATATAAATGTCCATTAATTAATTAATGTCTGCTATGGACTTAATTAATTAACATCTTATTAATTCCAAGAGTGGACTTAGCAAGAAACACTTATTTATTATTCATAGAGCGATAAAACTCCAACTGGCCAGTTTTCCGAATAATAAAACCTTGTTCGAGCTCCTCTTGAGGACATTATCAAACGAGACTCACCTCGCGCACGTTTCAACATAATAGCAATCCTAGCACCGCTAGATATTAATCACCACTACCCAATATATAAGGATTATTGGGTTGCGAAAAACCCGCACCATTTGATAAGTTAAAGTAGTGCATAATCAATACCGTATGCTCAATGCTAACGTATGTAGATTAAGAAATAGTATTTTATCAAGACCTAGTCTTTCGGTAGATAGCATAAAGACACGTCTTGCTGTTAGATCCGTTCAGTGCTATACCACACCAATGTCATCTTATTTCAGTAAGGCTTAGAAATATGTGGACTGACATTGCAACCTTTCACGATAGGTAGCCAAAGCCTATCTAGGTTGTGAAATTCTTATTTTTCTTTTGCAAAGCATTGCATATATCTGACCGTGTTACCTTAAAGTGGACGACGCCCACAACCGTTCTACTAAGCAAAAGACTTAGACTTTGTTTACTTCTTATGCATTTAAATGTTTGTAAAACATCTTATAAATGCACAAGCAAACACAATGTAATAATAATAGTGATTCTATTCGTGCGAGACTGCTCGAATAATACTGAATCGGGTTAAAAGTGGATTGTAGAGTTTTACGTATACAAGCAAGATTCTATTCGAGCGAAATGTGCTCGAAACATGCTTTTCAGTATACCAAAACTAACAACTACCACAGCGGAAGACACGGGAAAACAAACAGGTCCTTGATTCAATTTTAATCATCTTGATTCATCGCGGTCGCTTCGCTTGACCGCGATCTTAAATCTTATTAAATCGTTTCTCACTTTGTAACAATCCTTTATGTTCACACAAATATGCACATTTAAACATCTAACTTTTAGCAATTTAAATTGTTCTAGCATATTAAGAACATAAAACCATAGATCTATGAATACTTGTTTAGATCTAGAATATTCTTGTGAAATTCTCGAATAAAAATTCAAGATTCATAATATTCTTTCATCGATCCAAGTATTCAATCATGGACCACTTTATTTCTTGATTCAAAAACATATATTCACTTAAACACATACATATATGTAATCAACAAACATATAATCTATATAATATAGTATAAATTACTTAGAATATATAGATCTAATGTTGTTCATCATAGATCTAGAATATTTTGTAGATCTTAGGATTTAAATCCAATAATCTCAATATTCAATCATCGATCTAGAACATCATATCATAGATCCGAAAATAAAATCAAGAAAAACATAGATCCAAACCATATTGCATTATTTTCGAAAATCCCAAGTTTTTACACTACAATTTTCGAAAAATTCAATTAATCAAATACATAATCAGAGCCTAAAAATTGGCTCTGATACCAATTGTTGGGACTACCGCAGCGGAAGACACGAAAAACAAACAGGTCCTTAACGGATCTATTTAGGTGATTATGCATTCGACTCCAATTTCATGCAATAAGCATAGATCTATAGATATAACATCAAATAAACACATAATCATGCATATTCGATGTAGATTCGATTATTACCTCTTGATCCATCATTGGATTGACGTTGCTAGCTGCACCACCCGGAGATCCTTGGTTTATCAACCACGAATCTTCCTTACTATTCCCTTGTCCTTGATCATCCATCCGTGTGGGCGGATCTTAGATAATCAATAAATAACTTTTGAATAGATCTAGGAAAACCCAATACAAACACGAAATTGTCTAGATCTAATCCTATGAATTAGGATAGATCAAGAACAATAATCAAAACCCTAATTCTCCCACGTGCTAGGCACGAAATTCGAGACCAAGAGGGAGAGAGAGAGGCACCGATTTTGGCGGCTAGGGTTAGGGTTTAGTGTTGTCTTGAATTGTGTGCTAGGGTTTCCACATCTCTTCAATATTTATAGTGGACTTAATGGGCTAGTAAGGGGATCCATGGAATGACTTAAGTGTTGGGCTCACCCATTAGATAATTAACTAATTAAATCAAATGACCCATGATTTAATATATTATCAATGGAATATTATTTTGTTCCACTAAAGAATAATATTGCACTCCCACTTAAATCACCAAATTACAAATAACTTGGGTCCATTTTATTTTATAATATTTCCCGCGTTTAAGATTATCTTGATCCGTCAATTTAATTCTTTTGTCTGCTATGTGACTAGAATTAAATTAACTCTCCAAAGAGTTTTTCTAGTTTGAAACTTTATTTATTATTCGTGGAATAAATTCCAACTGCGCAGTTTTCTGAATAATAAATTCCTTTTTCAAACACCTCTTGGGGATCACCCCTTAGGGATTTAATCATACCACACTGGGCACGCGAATTCTATGAAATAATATTCCAATACCTTCATGTTATTCAAGTACTACCACCCAAGATATCATGAACTTGAGTTATGTACAAACTCTCACATTGATAAGTCAAAGTGGCGTTTGGTTGAATAAACAATATTGATATTAATATCATAGACTAGAAAATACTAAACTTTCTTAAATATATGCTTTCAGTAGATAGCAATAAAGAATACATTTCGGATTAGATCCTTTCAGTGCTTTACCACACCGGTGTTACTAATCTCTTCTTAGGTAAGAGAGAATTATCACAAATACCGCAACCGTACCAATAGGTAGCCAAAGTCTATCTAGGTTGTGAATACGTTTTTCTTCTTACTAGATCTGGCCTTTTTAGTAAAAAGCCTTAGACTTGTTTATCATATTTCAGTAATAAACCATTATATTATATTATTTATTCTCATAATTAGGTAAATAAGTGGACGTGGCGTTTCTCGTATACATGCACAAGCTGACTGTACAAAGGCATGTACGCTCGAAGCATCTTTTAGTATACAAACCCCAACACAGCCTCCACTGCACCACGCGAATCTGTTTAACCTTTGCGACCTCACTGGGGATCTTCTCCGAAGCACCACCGCTCATCAAAACCCTAACCTTCTCCGCAACTCCTTCCCTATCAACCGTTGCCGCATCGCCGAGATCTATTCCAATCTCCCAATCACCGACCACCAACTTCCTAACTATTGGCTGATCGAAATCCACCGGGAAACAGATCATCGGGATGCCGCACCGCATGCTCTCCACCATCGAGTTCCACCCACAATGCGTAAAAAAACCCCCAACCACCGGATCTGAAAGAACACTAATCTGATCGCACCACGGAACTATCGATCCTCGATCTCCGACCTCCTCCATGAATCCATCCGGTATAACATTCGCAATCACCGGAAGCAGTGAGATGCGCTCGAGCAACCCAGACAAAGTTGAACTCACTGAGACGAAGACCGTGAGCTATCCCTTGGATCACTTCCTTGCTAGTCCGAACCACGCTCCCGAACGACACGTATAAAACCGAACCAGCCGGCTTGGAAACGAGCCACTTGGTTATGTCTACCTCGGCGTGAAGGCTTCTGCCGACGGCGACGCTACTGGCCTCGGATAAACTGACAGAGCCGATGGCGTAATTAGGCTGGTATCTGTTGAGAGCTGAAAGTGTTTCAGATTCTAGCTCTTCAACTGTGTTGTTGTGAAGTATGAAATCTGCCTTCTTCACTTCCTCAAACGCTTTGAACATATACTTTGCACTGATGTTGCTGCTTTTCGATAGAGATGTCATCAAATCCCTGGTTCTTAACGATCATACTCCAGGAATGTAGTCTATTTCAGCCGCATCATCTGATCAATTCATATACCGTTAGCTTAATTACAAATTCCAATTGAAAATTTTAGTTATTGATATGTGTACCTTTTAGTAGAAAATGACCTCTTTCTTTGATAAGATCCAAATGGTATAGCAGAGAAAAGACGAGAGCTGGAGAAGTATAAAAGGAGACATTGATGAGATTGTACTTACGAGCGATGGCGGTAGGCCAGATGTAAACGGCCTCAACAACTAAGAAATGGAGGGAGTGTGGATCTGAGCGGATCAATTTTCTGATGAATTTGTCGACATAAGGGGGAAATATCTGGAGGAGAGTGGCCCAATATTGTTCAAGGTGGAGATCTCGGTCGTAGTCGAGAGGGAAACCGTCAGAGATGGTGGCGTAGTGTATGTCATGGCCGGATTCCCTAGCATCGGAGAAGGGATCGGCTTTGTGGTTGGCTTTGGATAGTTTGTGGTGGACGTGTTCGAGGTGAACGAAGGTGATCGTCTTGCCTTTGGGGGCGAGCTTGAGAGCAAGGCTCACAAAAGGGGTGATGTGCCCTTGGTATGGCATTGGGATCATGATAGCATGCGCCTTCTTCTCAACATTTTCCACCATTTTTTTGTGTTTTGATCTTCAGATTGTTGTTTCAGCTCAATCCTCTACTTGCATTCTATACATTCCTTCATTTTGAATCTATATGGAGTATGGAATATGGAGTGTGGAGTATGGAGTATGGAGTATGAATTATTGAAGTCTATTTGTCTATTTCTGGCAGCAGCTAAAGGTGCTCCATAACGAAGACTGCAACTCCAGTCAAAACTCACCGACAACAAAATTTCATTTTTGGCCTTAAAGCATCCACAATGGCAAAGAGCACATGGTTTGGAAGCTTAAGAAGGCCATTTATGGCCTCAAGCAAGCATCTAGATCATGGAATCAGTGCTTCGATCAAACCGTTCACAAGTTTGGATTCGAAAAATGCCCTAACGAGAGCTGCGTGTACAAGAAGGTTGAGAAGGGGAATGTGGTGTTCTTAGTTTTATATGTAGATGATATTCTTCTGATTGGAAACAATAAAAAGATGTTGTCATCAGTACGAACGTGGTTGTCAAACCAGTTCGAGATGAAGGATATGGAAGACGCGGGACACATTCTAGGTATCAAGGTCCTACGGGACCGTGAGAAAAGGATGTTGTACTTATCTCAAGAACCTTACATCGACACTGTACTTAGTCGCTTTAGCATGCAAGATACCAAGAAAGGTTTCTTACCTTTTAGACATGGCATCCATTTATCTCAAGAGATGTGTCCTAAGACTACATCTGAGATAGCAAAGATGAGAAGGATACCATACGCTTCGGCAGTTGTTAGTCTCATGTATGCTATGCTCTGTACAAGGCCTGATATTTGTTTTGCTGTTGGCATGGTAGCAAGATATCAGTCAAATCCGGGCCAAGGACATTGGAATGCAGTAAAGAACATACTCAAGTACCTTAAACGGACTAAGGACTATGTTCTAGTTTACATAGCAGGCGAGCTCTGTCATTTGGGATATACGGATTCAGACTTTCAAGCTGATCAAGACTCGAGGAAATCTACTTCTGGTTATGTGTTTACCTTAGGAGGTGGAGCCGTAATTTGGAAGAGTGTAAAGCAAAAATGCATTGCAGACTCTACCATGGAAGCCGAATATGTGGCCGCTTCGGAGGCCGCAAAGTAGGCTGTATGGCTCAAGAACTTTCTTTTGGACTTAGGTGTGGTTACGAACCTGCCCAAGAGCATCACCATTTATTGTGACAATTCTGGTGCTGTGGCAAATTCGAAGGAACCAAGAGCTCACAAAGCGAGCATACACATAGAGAGGAAGTATCATATCATTAGAGTTATAGTGCAGAGAGGAGACATACAAGTGATCAAGATTGTGTCAGAGAACAACCTGGCAGATCCCTTTACAAAGGCATTGGCGGTGAACTCATGTTGAAGGAATGAGAGGAGACATACACATGTTGAAGGAATGGGAGTTCGACTTGCTCGAGAACTCAACTCGCTTTCAGTATAAGTGGAAGAATTAGACGTAGTGCACATTTTTTTGTATACTCGAAAGCTGTTTTGAGTATAAGTGGGAGATTGTTAGAGTTTGTATACTAGAAATCACCTTTCGAGTGATTGAATACTGTTAAAACTCTTATTATATTTTCCAAAGGAATAAACAGATTATTTTTGTCATAATGTTGTTATGTTTTATATTTAATGGATGTTTATTACATGTTTAAATGTATAAGTAACTTGACAAAGTCTAAGTCTTTGTTTTAGTAGACCGGTTGTGGGCGTCGTTCACTTTAAGGTAACACGGTCAGTTCTGAACAAAGAAAAAGAAGAATTTCACAACCTAGATAGGCTTAGACTACCTATCGTGAAAGGTTGCAATGTCAGTCCGATTATTTCTAAGCCTTACTGAAATAAGATGACATTGGTGTGGTATAGCACTGAATTGGATCTAACAGCGAGACAGTCTTTATGCAATCTACTGAAAGACGAGGTCTTGTAAATTATTGTTTCTTAAACAATGTACGTTAGCATGGAGCATACGGTATTGATTATGCACTACTTTGACTTACCAAATGGTGCGGGCTTTTCGCAACTCAATAAGCCTGGTATATTGGGTAGTGATGATTAATATCCAGCGGTGCTAAGATTGCTATTATCTTGAATCGTGCGCGAGGTGAGTCTCGTTTGATAAAATCCTCAAGAGGAGCTTGAAATAAGGTTTTATTATTCAGAACCTAGCTAGTTGGAGTTTGACTACTCTAAGAATAATAAATAAGAATTTTTTGCTGAGTCCACTCTTGAAATAAATAAGATATTAATTAATTAAGTCCATAGCAGACAATAATTAATTAATGGATGTTTCTATCTTAAGCGCGGGAAATAAATATCAAGCAATGGAAACCCGAAGTACTTATAATTTCGGATTTGGATGGGGAGTGCGATATTACTTCTGTAGTGGTTGCTCGTAATATTCCAATTAAAAGCTTATATTAAATTGGGTTTAATTTAATTAGTAAAAATCTAATTGAAGGAGCCCATATCCAAAATCTTCCACAGATCCATATCTGGGCCCAATATGTGACTTATTATAAATAGGAGAATAAAGGAGACAGAAAATACACATTATTTTCTTCCAAAATTTCGACCCCCTCTCTACTTAGATAAGGGACGATTTTTCTCTCCTTCGAGGGATAGGTTTTCCGTCTTCTTTATTTAAGTCCTAGTATACTGGTGAGATCAGCCCACCCTGATATCAGTTTACAGTCCGGGAACCAGACAGAAGATCTGTGGTTTTGTACTAAAGATCTTCACGTGGAGAAGACGCTAGCTATCTTCGATTCTTTGGAGAATCAACAAGGTATAATAGCTAAACCGTAGAAAAGCATGTTTTAGGTTTTAGTTAATTTAAAGCATAATTTATTTGAGTAATGAGCATGATACACGTGATAATTACGCGAATAGAATTTGTCTAAATAATCTGCTAAATAGATCAGGATTATTATGTAATCGATTTATGTACGCTTCCGCTGCCAACCCCTTCACCTCCTTCCCGTCTCCTCCATATATAGAGTTTTATTTTTAAAAAAAATTAAAATTTAAAAAGGTCGGATGTCCGTGGTGGACGTCCGCTTGTCGCCACAATGGCGGACTTCCGCCCGCTCTTCCCGCGACGGCCGCAGTGTTCTGGTGTCATCACCGGACGTCCGCGTCCTCCCCTCCTTGATGTAATGGCACCCTTCCCGTGCAGACTTCTTGGAAGCCTCCCCGAAGGGCTACGGTAATCAAGGTCACATATGTACATTGACATAGAGCATCTCCAATGGGCGGACTTCCCCGACGCCCTTCCCGTTGCCCTTCCCAAAAACACCTCCTGTCATGCACGTCATAAGGACTTCCCATTGCACAATCCGCCCTTTCCATCGCCCTTCCCGCGCGGACATCACGCAATAAAAAAAAAATTCAAAAATTTAAAAATATTCAATTTACGCTACGGAATTTAAATTAAAGTTCAACGAGCCGTATATATAGAGTTTTTTTTAAAAATTAAAATGGCGGACGTCCGCCCGCCCTTCCCGCGACGGCTGCGGCCTTCCCGTGTCCTCACGGGACGTCCGCGTCCTCCTCTCCGTGCCTCAATGGCGCCCTTCCCCGACGGACTTCCCAGAAGCCTCTTCGAAGGGCGACGGAAAGTCCGCCATTGGAGATGCTCTTATCGACTCAAAATCAATCCAAAATGTATATTGACTTTTGGAATATTTATTCACTCCAATCTAGAAATATAGTCTCACTCTTTTACTCCCTCCCTCCCGTGAACCATTTTCCTTTTTAGGATGTTCCACTCTAAATGACACATTTCTAAAAATAAAAACATCACTTTCTCAAATTTTTCACTTTTTCTTACTACTTTATTCTCTCCACTTAACTCACAAAACAACTCTACATAAAATCTCGCTCCGGAATAGAAATGCCCACTTAGGATATGACGGAAGGAGTATTTCGGGATGTCCAAAAAAAATACTCCCTAAGTCCGCTATTAAATGTCCCATATTTGACCGGCTTGAGTTTTAAGAAATGTTTGATTTTATGAAATAAAGTGAGTAGAAAAGTTGGTGGAATGTGGGATCTACTTTTATATATTGGTTTTGTAATAAAATGTGAGTGGATTGTAAGGTCCACTTACCAAATATGATAAAAGTGAAATGAGAGATTTATTGGCAGACGGACAAAAAAAAAGAGACAAATGAGACATTTAATGGTGGACGGAGGGAGTAGTTATACCTAAAACTAGTTATCCATATTTTCTATTTATTCACAGTTAAGATGGGGATTAAGAGCTCCAATACTGCATTATCCATCTTTTCTTCTTTAGTCAGGTCCACTTCTCTATCCATCTTAATTTTTCCTCTTTTTCTCGCACTATGTTATGTCTTGCACGCTTTAATAACGATAGGGCAAATTGTGACATCTTATTTCTTGCACCACTTGTGGCTTGTGCTTTAACTTTATGAATTGAAACACTATCATGTCTCCTTGAGGTCTCCGTAGACTGTTGAGTTATATTCGTATTTAGCATAATCCTTCCGCGACTCTATCCAGTTTAGAGTAATTCATTTTTTTTTTATAATCACATTTATAATTGTCTCGTTTCATTTTAAATCAATGTAAAAATAAAACCAAATCATCCAAGACAAGATACAATTTTCAGTATGTAGGAGTATTAAATAGACATATATATGACCCTCAATTTTCCTGTAACAGAAATAGTTCTAATATCATTGACTTTAACGGACTGATAGGTATAGATATATCTTATATTGTCAAACTCAAATTTGCTTCCACTATGTACAATTGCCTGCATAGTTTGACTCTTTCTTCATATTGAATTCGATTGAATAACCAAACAAATATCAGTATTAAACAAAGCTGGTAGAGTATGTATTAATTTTAAAAGAAATAGGTAATAGAGATGGGAGAGAGGCAGAGAAAGCTTCATGGTATCATGATATGCGTTCCCTACCAAGGACATCTCAACCCTTTCGTGGATCTAGCTCTCAAGCTTGCTTCCAATGGAATCGTCATCACCTTCGTTCATCTTGAATTCCTTCACCGCAAGCTATGCCAAACTCACCACGCCAACAAAACAGATGTCGATTTGTTTAGTGAAGCTCGAGAGCTTGGGCTCGACATACGCTTCACCACCATGACCGATCCTTTTCCTCTAGAATTCGACAGGGATGCCAACTTCAACGAGTATTGGGAGACCATGGTCCGCGATTTCCCACCTCTTGTCAATGAATTTGTGGGAAAAATACTCGCTTCTGATCGGGACAATATGCTCCATTTCTTGGTGGCCGACACCGTCTACACCTGGCCGGCCGCCGTCGCCCGCAAATACAACCTCGTCAACGTTTCTCTGTGGACGCAATCGGCCTTGGTGTATTGCTTGGGATATCACTGGGACCTTCTCCAACAAAATGGCCATTTTCCTTGCAACGGTATATATCTTCCCTGTATATTACTCCTATTTATTGTAAAAACACCCAAAAACAGGTTGTACTCCGATACTACTCCGTATATTAGTATTCATTGTTGTGCTGAAAGTGTTTATGTGTGAGCTCGATCAAGACCTTTGTATTTTATTTTTTGGAGCAACAGATGAGGTGGATGAGGAAATAAAGTACATTCCAGGAATTGAGTCAATAAATACCAAGGATCTAATTGCCTATCTCAGACAATCGCAATGTGAAAGCGTAATTAGCAGAGCGTCACGGTTGCAGTTTGAGCAGGGCAAGATGGCTGATTTTGTACTGCAAAACACGGTAGAAGAGCTTGAACCTCGAGCCCTCTCAGCTCTCAACAATTACCTACCAAACTACGCCATCGGCCCTCTCAACTTCTCTCAAGATCTACCAACTAACACAGTCACTACCAGTCTCTGGTCCAAATCAGACTGCACCAATTGGCTCGGATCGAAACCTCCTGGTTCGGTGCTATACGTCTCATTTGGCAGCTTCGTGCACACCAATATGCAGGTTCTCGAGGAATTGGCCTACGGACTCCTCCTCAGCCAAGTGAATTTTGTGTGGGTGATTCGACAAGGTATTCTCGGCGATGGGGCTACTAGTGTGTTGTCGGCTGAGTTCCAAGATGCGGTTAAAGAGAGAGGGCTTATCATCGGAT
This sequence comes from Salvia hispanica, assembly GCF_023119035.1. Classification (NCBI taxonomy): domain Eukaryota; kingdom Viridiplantae; phylum Streptophyta; class Magnoliopsida; order Lamiales; family Lamiaceae; genus Salvia; species Salvia hispanica. Next base: position 36,795,518 of record NC_062968.1, on the reverse strand, counting down.
GGTGCGATCAGGTTGAGACTCTCTCGAATCCGGCCGTTGGGGGCTTCTTGACGCATAGCGGATGGAATTCCACTTTGGAGAGCATGTGGTGTGGCGTTCCAATGATTTGTTATCCTATTGGATTTGATCAGCCTTGTAGTAGCAAACTGGTGGTTTCTGATTGGAAGATTGGGGTTCATCTGTGTGAAGGTGGAACTCTGCATAGGGAAAATGTGGCCCACAAGATTCAGAGCTTTATGAACGGAGGTGATTTGGAGAGATTGAAGCAGAATGCAGAAAGAGTAAGGAAGATTATGAAGAATGCAGTGGAAACTGATGGATCTTCCAAAACAAACTTCGACCGCTTTCTAAAAGATTTGGAGGCAAAGATTCGTGCCCAAAACTGACAACCAAACTAGATTTCTCTCTTGGTTCCGATGTTTCCTACTAATATCGCACTACTATTTACAAATTTGTAGTAATACTTCAATAAAAGAAATTTAAATATTTTTCTTTTTAAGCTTTTCAGCTCCAAAGTTAAAATTCTGCCGACCCAGTAGTGCAACTTGAGAAAAGTGACATTCATGTATTCCAATAATTAGAGGTTAAGATTGGGAGATTATATCCACCATTTTTGCATTGCGTTATTGGATGCATCGTCATGCTCAAAGCGTCTCTACTGAAAACCAGCAATGTCACTGGAAACTTTATGTTCAAAGCGTTTGAGGAAGTGAAGAAGGCAGACTTGATACTACTTCACAACACATTTGAAGAGCTAGAATCCGACACGCCGTCGGCCTCATCAATTTATCCGGGTTGCTTGAGCGCATCTCACTGCTTCCGGTGATTCCAATGTATTACTGGCTGGATTCGTGGAAGAGGTCGGAGATCGGGGATTGACGGTAGTTCCGTGGTGCGATCAGATTAGCGGTTGGGTGGAATTGGTGGAGAGCGTGTGGTGCGGCGTTCCGATGATCTGTTTCCTGGTGAGTTACGATCAGCCGACGGTTCGGAAGCTGGTGGTTGGTGATTGGGAGATTGGAATTGTTGGGAGGTGGTGCATCCGAGAGGATGCGGAGAGGCCGCAAAGGTTAAACAGATGGTGCGTGGTGATTGTTGAAGTGGTAGCCCATGGATCTTCTTCGGTCAACAATTATAATCGTTTTCTAGTTGATTTACAGAAAAAAGTCATAAACCTTGCATCAATTAACTGGGTCGTTCATTCCAACATTTAATCAACGGATTGGCTTTTAGTAGGATTTATAAATTATGTGGATTGGACCGTTATTGAGTCTATCCAATATCGGCCTAATCCTATAAGAAATCATAAGCCAACCCAAAATAGTCGGATTCTTATCGAGACTTTGTCATTAACTTCATGTGTGTGAGTTATTATGTCATGTCAAAAATTGTCATTCTCCCGTTAATATTAGTAAGTTAACGACGATATTACACAATTAAAACTTGATAGTATTACGCTATAAAATATGATACTATACCGCTAAAACTAGTCATAACATGATTAAAACTTTATCACGATTTAAATCTAGATAATAAAATTAAATTATAATATTTTTAATTGATAATATAATTAAAATAATAATTTTATTTTTTATCCAACCATCCAAATCCAATCTGAAAATTATCAGATTCTTATTGGATCAATTTAAAAAGGACCCAAACCCAATAAAGTTTAATTAAAATGATCTTGATAACACAAATTTTAATGCAAAATTTGTAAATTAAGAAAGACAGAGAAACAAATGATTGAAGTATTATTCGTGAAAAATAAGATTCATCTCATTATATAGAGAAACTTTCAATAAATATATAGAGACTAATCGACAAACAAAAATGGAACTACATTAGTATTTTTTTTTTTGGACGGATGTATTATATTTTTTTGGTAATTTTATATCAATAAATAAATACATATATAATGCATGTATTTCAACTAGAAACTAATACTCCATTCGTCTTTAAAAAATAGACTTTCTTTTTATCTCTCTTACTTTTCCAATTATACATTAATATACATCTTGAACTAAATGTTTATATTCTTTGGGGACGAAGATAGTATATTTTTTAATATTTACATTTTACTATGATATACGTAAGACTAATATAAAAATAATAAAATGATTATAACATTCAAATAATAAATTAATATTTTACGAATATTTGAAAAAATTATACTCCCTCCGTTTCTTCATAGTTGTGGCGGAACTTTCGACACGGAGTTTTAGAAATAACCATTGGGCGTGTTAAATAAATAGATAAAAAAGTAAAAGAGATGAAAAGATAGAGAGAATAAAGTATAAAGTGAATAAAGTAAAAGAATAAAGTAAGAGATAGTAAAGTAAGAAGAAGAAAAAGTTATCATATAAGGAATCGACTCAACTATGAAGAAACTTTTCAAATGGTAAAATGATTATGAAGAAAACAGTGGAGTAATACTAAGTTTAAAAATTTGAATAAATTAATGAAAGTTGAAAATTAAATTATGAATATAAATTCATTTCAGGCCAATTCTATGGGACTCGGGCTTATAGGTAGGTATTCAGGGCAGGGTCATTGGATTTATGCAACTTTTTTTCAGATTATATATTTTCAATCACAATTCTATCATATCGTGGTTTTCAGTTAACTAGTTAGCAAAATACTATCATTAGGTTTTCCTATATACTCCGGTCTGTTTAGAGTAATTTATTTTTACACCATCTCATTTAAAAATGTCTCATTTCATTTAAACTCAAGTAGGTAAAAATTATACAATCTTCTAAAAAATAATAAATAAATTAAAATAACTAATCATTCAAATAGGTACACAATCATACGTAATCTTCTAAAAAATAAAAATAAAATCATCCAATATGTGAACCTCAATTTTAAGTGAAATAGTAACATCTTTGACAATAATGGCCTGATAAGTGATAAATACAATCCTTATGTTGTCAATTTCAAATTTGCTTCCGCCATGTACAATCAGTACAGGTCCACTTGCCTGCATAGTTTGGCTCTTTCTACATGTTGAACCGATGGAACTAACCACACAAATATAATCTACAAAGCTAGAGTATTCCATATATTATGCATTAGTAATTCTAAAAAGAAATTCTACTAGAAAATAGAGATGGGAGAGAGGCAGAGAAAGCTTCATGGTATCATGATATGCGTTCCTTACCAAGGACATCTCAACCCATTCGTGAATCTAGCTCTCAAGCTTGCTTCCAATGGCATCGCCATCACCTTCGTTCATCTTGAATTCCTTCACCGAAAGCTATGCCAAACTCACCACGCCAACAAAACAGATGTCGACTTGTTTAGTAAAGCTCGAGAGTCAGGGCTCGACATACGTTTCACCACCATGGCCGATCCTTTTCCTCTTGAATTCGACAGGGATGCCAACTTCCACGAGTATTGGGAGGGCATGTCCACGATTTCCCACCTCTTGTCGATGAATTTGTGGGAAAAAAACTCGCTTCTGATCGGGACAATATGCTCCATTTCTTGGTGGCCGACACCGTCTACAACTGGCCTGCCGCCGTCGCCCGCAAATACAACCTCGTCAGCGTTTCTCTGTGGACGCAATCGGCCTTGGTGTATTGCTTGGGATATCACTGGGATCTTCTCCAACAAAACGGCCATTTTCCATGCAAAGGTATATATCTTCACCGTATTTAATAAAAAACAAATTACTACCTCCGTCCCCAAAATTCTACACTTGATCCGACACGGTTTAAAAACGAATTAGATAATTGAAAAGTTTGGAATGGGGCCCTACTTTTAAAATATTAGCTTTTATAATAAAATCTGAGTAAGAATGTTAGTGGAATATGAGGTCTCTCACTAAAAATGGTAAAAGTGATGTATCAAATTTTCAGGGACGACCGAAATGATAATATGTATCAAATTTTCAGGGACAGAGGTAGTAATTACTAAAAAGTTTTTTTATTTGGAGCAACAGATGAGGTGGAGGAGGAAATAAAGTACGTTCCAGGAGTTGAGTCGATAAACACCAAGTATATAATGCCCTATCTAAAACAATCATTGTGTGAAAGCGTAGTTAGCAGAGCGTCGCGGTTGCTGTTTGAGCAGGGCAAGATGGCTGATTTTGTCCTGCAAAACACCGTGGAAGAGCTTGAGCTTCAAACCCTCTCAGCTCTCAATCAATACCTACCAAACTACGCCGTCGGCCCTCTCAACTTCTCTCAAAATATCCCAACCAACATTGTCACCACAAGTCTCTGGTCCAAATCAGACTGCACCACTTGGCTTGAATCGAAACCTCCTGCTTCGGTGCTATACGTCTCGTTTGGCAGCTTTGTTCACACCAATATGCAGGTGCTTGAGGAATTGGCCTACGGACTCCTCCTCAGCCAAGTGAATTTTGTGTGGGTGATTCGACAAGGTATTCTAGGCGATGGGGCTACGGCCAGTGTGTTGCCGGCCGGGTTCCAAGATGCGGTTAAAAAGAGAGGGCTTATCATCGGATGGTGCGATCAGGTTGAGACTCTCTTGAATCCGGCCGTTGGAGGCTTCTTGACGCATAGCGGATGGAACTCCACTTTGGAGAGCATGTGGTGTGGAGTTCCAATGATTTGTTATCCTATTGGATTTGATCAGCCTTGTAATAGCAAACTGGTGGTTGCTGATTGGAAGATTGGGATTCATCTCTGTGAAGGTGGATCTCTTGATAGGGAAAATGTGGCCCACAAGATTCAGAGCTTTATGAACGGAGGTGATTTGGAGAGATTGAAGCAGAATGCAGAAAGAGTAAGGAGGATTATGAAGAGTGCAGTGGAAACTGATGGATCTTCCAAAACAAACTTCGACCGCTTTCTGAAGGATTTGGAGGCAAAGATTCATTTCCATAGCTGACAACCAAATATATATGATGCAGATTTCTCTTTTGGTGATGTTTCTACACAAACTGAAATTTGTTTGAATCAAAATCACACGCATTGTATGTATCGACTTGCATATGAATTATAGTATACAATATTGCATTACTATACAAAATTCTAGTAGTACTACAATAGAAGAAATTAAATTATTTTGTGTTCTTTTTCAAGCTATTCGGCTCCAAAGTTAAAACTCGGCCGACCACTGCAATATGAGAAAAGTGACGTTCATGTATTCCAATAATTAGAGGTTAAGATTGGGCGATTATATCACCATTTTTGCATTGCATTATTGGATACATCGTCATGCTCAAAGCTTCATAAATCAAATTCAATCACCCAGCTTAGGAAAAAAACAGAGGCATTCTTGTGTTAAGAAGGAGAGGTGAAATGAAAGCGCACGCAATAATGATCGCACTGCCTTATCAGGGCCATCTGAACCCGTTTGTTGATCTCGCAACGAAGCTAGCTTCAAAGGGCATTACCGTCACTTTCGTCAACACTGAACATGCTCACCATCAGATTGCAAGCTCCCAAGAGATCCCCGATGCCGGTTTAGATATCTTTGCGGCAGCAGCTCTCGACATACGCTACGCCACCATCTCTGATGGCTTCCCCCTCGATTTCGACAGAGACCTTAACTTCATCGAGTACTGGGAGTCTTTCCTACGTGATTTTCCATCACGTGTTGCTGAATTCGTCGGCGACATAATATCGTCGTCAGATCCATCGATGCCGCCGTTTTTGGTTTCTGACACTTTCGCAGCGTGGCCGGCGATGGTCGCCCAAAAATTCGGCCTGGTCAATGTCTCGTTCTGGACTCAGCCTGCCACAGAGTTTGCTATTAATTATCACTTAGATCTGCTTAAACAGAATGGTCATTATCCCCCTACCAAAGGCACGCTTCTCTCTCCCAGATATAAAATCTTATTTTATCAAAATTCATAATTAACGCTAAAATCTCATTTAAAATGGTTGATTAGATGATGAGCAGATGATAAATTACATCCCCGGAGTAGCGCCGATCAGTACCAAAGACTTGATGTCGCATCTCCAAGAATCCGATGTGACAATAGTTCAAGAGATTGTTTTCAAATCTTTCAAAGAAGTTGTCAAGGCAGATTTCATCCTACACAACACAGTGCAAGAAGTAGAACCTCACACTCTGTCAGTCCTGAACCAGAAACAAGCAACATATGCTATAGGCCCCATCAATTTCTCCACCAAATGCAGTGTTCCAAAGAGCTTGCGTCATCAAGTAGACTGCTCCGAGTGGCTCAGGCGAGGCCTCATGGCTCGGTCTTGTACGTCTCATTCGGAAGCATTGCACAGACTAATAGACAAGTGATACAAGAGATAGCTCACGGCCTTGTCGTTAGCGGTGTGAGTTTCATTTGGGCAATCCGGCCTCAGATTGTGATGGATGATGACGGAGATGTTTTGCCTTGTGGATTTGAAGAGAATGTTAAGGATAGGGGGCTAGTCCTACAGTGGTCCCATCAACTCTCGTGCTTTCTAGCCCGGCTGTTGGGGGATTTTTGGCCGCGTGGTGGAATTCGATTCTCGAGAGCGTGTGGTGCGGTGTCCCTATGATATGTTACCCGATTTTGTACGATCAGCCTACCAATCGGAAGTTGGTGGTCGATGATTGGAAGATCGGAATCAATCTTTGCGATGGGGAATCGTAGGCAAGGAAGAAGTTGCGGAGAAGATAAACAAGGTGATGAGTGGTGAAGCATCGAGCGTATCATGAAAAATTTGAAGGAAATGAGGACCAAACGCACGATGCATGGAAAGAGAATGGTTCGTCTCGATAAACTTTGATAGGTTTCTTAGGGATTTGAATGATAAAATCTAGGCCAAAAATGTTCCTTTGCATTTTTTTTTTCGATTCCTTTTTGTGGAAGGATGACGTGATATGGTAAAAAAATTTGCCATGTGGACTTTATTTCAAAAATTTTAATGTTTTTTTTTGGATTAATAAGTTATCTTTTAAAAATAATGAACAACTTAGAGCTAATAAATTTGAGTTGAAAGGTTCATGGAAAGGGGGGCACCCAAAACTTCAATCAACATATATTAAAGTTCCAAGAGATCACAACAAAAGTAAAAGAGTGTCCATTCCAACGATACTACTAGAATAAGGGGGGACTACTTTGGAAGTATAAAGGGGCAATTGCCCCCCCAATATATTTATTTATACTAATAGGGTTTTTCCAATTTTTTTTTTTTTTTTTAATTTCATTTAAAAAAGGGTTTTCATCTCCAACTTCTAAAATTTATTTATTTTGGAATTAAATTTTCCCTGATCCCTTTATCTGGGAGGAGAATATTTTTGCCCCATTGATAACATCGCTCCCAATGGTAAAATATATTTCACCCAATTCATTCAAGTTTAAGTCCATTTCCTTGATAAACAGAGATGATAAACCAATATACAAACATGAATGAGATTAAGTGGAAGTTTGAAGATGCTCGAACCATGGTTTCAAGTTTGCCATCAATTTGGTGGGGATCAGACCCCCAGATTCACAAAAACCAGCCCCTTTTTGTTTTTGACAAGAGAGCTCAACCAAACTCTCACCCACGTGGCCGTTTTTACACAAGCAATACAAACTAAAAACAGAATTTTAAGTTCTAACCCAAAAAGGTCTTGGGCCCTGTCAACTAAAATTTTTCCCCGTAATCACTTCACCCGCACACTCAAGACACAAGAAGAACACTAAGAAAGATCCTCTTTTCCAAACACAAAAAACTAACTAAGAAAAAAGAGAAAGACAAAAAACAAAAAACAAGGGGCTCGAACCCGCCACAACAACACCGATCTATTCTTCCAAAGGGGGCCCCGGGAGCACCGAGGGTTTGGATTTTAAAACCCCCGACCACCAATACCTCTACCAAAAAACCCCTCCCCCGCATCAAGTTCCACCGAACAAATCTCAACACACGGCCTTCAAGCCCAAAAACCCCCGGGGGTTTTTTCCCCAAGCCAATCAAGAGAGGGTTTCACCCCAAAGACTACAATGACCCCAACGAGAACCATGGAAGATCACCAAAAATGGCCAAGATCATCGGAGAAGAAGAGAAATAAGAGAGAGAAGTTTTGGAAGAGAGAAAAAGGTGGGAAGTCGAATGAATAAAAAGGGGGCGAAACCCCTCTTTCAATCCCCAAATTTCCTAAACCCAACTCCAAAGGGAAAAGATCCAAGGGGGAGGGCACGTGGAAAAAGTTTCCGGTGAAAGGGGGGTGACTGGGTCCCCCCAATTAAATAACATTGGGGCTTAACAAATAACAAGCCCAAATAAGAGTCCACCCCTTAATATATCCAACATACTCCCCCTTTTGGACTTTTTTTTTGGGAAACCAATCAAGTTTTTAGGAAAGGGCCCATATTCATCAAAACCTCGGCAGATCCTCAAACCAAAGGACAAAGTCCACTAGCATTTTGGGAACAAACCATTTTAATTTTTTTAGACACCGAGGGGCCACACCATTAGCCCCAAAGGACTTCATGCCTCCACCCACCTACCCCCCTTTACCACAACCGATAAGGGGGCCGAGGTTTTTCCCCCCGACTTTTAACCCTACCCTTTGGATCAAAGTGAAAAATTTTAAACAAAAAAGAAGTTTTTCTAAAGGTAAGGGCTTATTTCCCCATGTCCCCGGGTTTTTATCTCAGATGACTTTATGAAGAAACACTTCACCTTTTTCTCGAATATCCCTAATGTAATGAAACCTTACATCTATATGCTTTGTTCTATCATAAAAAAAGGTTTTTTTACATAACTCAAAAAAGAGTTTGAGAATCGAGAACACAACAGAGAGATTTTCACAAATTTAAAGTTCAAAGCACTTTTAACCAAAAAATTTCCATCCCCTTCGATGGCAATATCCCTTTTTGATCAAGGGGTTTTAAAGGGAAATTTTTTTAAAAGGGGATTTAATTTATGCAAGACCTAAAATCAAAAATACATGGAGGTTGTTGACTTCCTCTTATCTCTCGCTATTAGCATAATTGGAATCCACAAAACCAGTTTAGTAAAACACCATCATCACATTACATAAACCATACTTAGCAAGTTTTGCTTCAAGTATCTAAGAAGCCTTTTTGGGGTTTTTCCCCAAATCCAAAGACCTGGGATTAGACATGTATCAAAGAGACATGACACAACATAGGAATACCAGGCCTAGAGCTAACCATCAAGTACATAACAGACCCAAAAAGTTTAAAGAAGGGGAATTCTCTTCATAGCATCAATTTCAGTTTGAGACTTGGGGCACAGATCTTTACTCAACAAAAAAGAGAACCTAAAGGAAAGAAAGGTGCTTAGATCAAACATGTTAAACTTTCCAATTTTGTACACCTAAGGTTCTTGATGCAACACAAAGGGGGATGTTTTTCTATCTCTATGATATTAACCCCCTAAGTTTTTCCCGAGCATCACCCAAACCTTCATGTCAAAATTCTCATTTCAAGGCAAATTTGCACCCCCCAAGGTTTTCAAAAAAGGGGACCCATTAAAAAGATATCATCAACATATAAAAGCAAGAACACATGAAAAAATCAAGATTCTTAACATAAAAAGATGCATCAAAGGATTTCGAAAAAACCTAACTTATGCATACAAGTGTTAAACTTGATGTTTTTAACCCCTCTGGGACTGCTTTTTTTCCCTATAAGGGCCCTTTTTTAACAAGCCCCATGATTTGGGGAAAATTTGGGGTCAACAAAGCCCCCGTTGGGGTTCATGGGAAAACTTATCAAGATCACCATGTAAGAAAACAATTTTTAAAATCCATTTTCTTTTAAATTCCCCAAATTTAAAAAGAGCACAAAGCCAACATCATCTTGACAAGAGGAATTTAACAAATTTGGGGAAAGATTTCTCGGGAATCTACCCCCTTGTCGAGTAAAACCTTTCCCACTAATCCGGGCCCTTTTACCTAAGGCCCTCCACCTCATTTTTCAATTTGTTGGGCCCCCCGTTTAAACAAACCAACCCGATGGGGACCATGAGGCAAAGGCAAGAATCCAAGTAAAATTAATTTTTTGAGAAGATCTCTTCCAAAACGGTTTTTTGCCAAACCGACTGGAACTTAATTTAAAACCGCCATAAGTTTGAGGCCCCATCACCATCATTCATGTACATTAAAGCCAAATTTATAAAAAGCAACTAGGCCAAAAAACCATTTTTAACCCCAAAAAGGGTTTTTTGAATCAATTTTTCTAAGGTTTATCTCTGATAACACATAATCCTCAAATTTGTATTATCAATAGCATTTTTAAAAACAGGGGTATGTATCAACACTGGGGGGCACAGGGGAGAATTTCTAAAGGACTATCATGCGATTAGGGACATTGTCATCAACATTTTGGATAGGATTATCATGCCTCACATTTGGGTTTCCTTCATCAAAAGGGGTCTCAATTTGGAAAATAGACTGGGTAAGTTTCCAAAACCCCCTGTTTTACCTCATTTTGGGGCATTAAAATGCTCCCCCGGGGTGATTTTGGGCCCAATTCCCTTTAGGGGGTTTATTGTCCCCATCTATAGGATCTGGGGGTACTTTTCAATCTTAAGCTTTGGGGGAAATTTATCTTCATTAAGAAAACATCCCTACTTATAATGACTCAACCCGGGTTTATCCCTTTTTGCGTACTTTATACCCTTTGACACCCTCGGGTAACCTTTAAAAAAAATTTCCTAGATCTGGCTCAAGTTTATCGATTTATAATGCACAAAAGCAAGAAACCAAAAAACCCTTTTGGGGAAAAAATCAAGAGGTTTGCCATAGAACACATATTCAAAAGGGCACCCCAACCCAAAATGGAGGCATGGGGTAGGGCCCATTTACCAAATAAGAAAAGGTTTTAAAAAAGCTTCACCCCAAAACTTTTTTAAACCGACTTTTGAAAACATGCATCTCACTTTTTCAAGCAAATTTTGTTTATTCTCTCAAGAACCCTATTTTGTTTGGGGGATAAGGACGTTCTATGTCTTTTTATTCCAAAACTATCACATAAATCATCCATCCGATTATTACAAAACCCGGGCCCTTATCGTTTTAATAAATTTTTAAACTTCTTAAACCCGTCTCAATCAAGGTTTTTCCCAAATTTTAAGTTTTTCAAAACACCGTAAATTTTTGTCTCATCAAAAAACACCAAACTTTTCTTGAAAAAAACATCAATCACCATTTAAAAAGGGAAAAACATCCAGAGGGAAGACACCGGGGTTTTGACCCCCACATCCATAAAGCAAATATTCCAAAATACATTTACTCACATTAAAGGGGAAGGGGGCCAGAAAAGAGACTTTTATGTTGTTTACCCAAAGACACAAGAATCAAATGGGGAACTCACTTTGAACATCATTATCAAAGGGGTGCTTTTTCAACACTCAAGCCTTTAAAACTCATATGACCTAAATTTTTTATGCCACAACATGGTTCTATCGCTTTTAAATACATTGGGATAAGCTTTTTCACATGCAAGAGGCACAAAAGAAAACATACAAGCCACATTTTTTTTTAGCTTTGAAAAGACATAGACCCCCTCGAAATCTTCATGCAACCTTCCCCCCTTTGGGGCCCTCATACCCTCATTCTCAAGAGCCAAAAAAACATCAAGTTATAGACGACCGAACATATCTAACATCCTTCAAGCTTTAAAACATAACCATTTCCCAAAATTCAAACAAAAAGGGCCCAAAACCAAGAATTTCACATTTCTTTCCAGCCCCATTACACAAAGGTTTTAGTAAAGGGTTTTAAATTTTTAAAACACTTGAAAAAGGGCTCAATGAAAGACATCTACAATCACATAACCAATATTAGGGGGTAAAAGGACCCCCGGGAGGGATTCACAAATTGCGGAAAACCCAAAAAAAATCATTAACATTGTCATATGTAGCAACAAACAAAGGGGGTTTAACCCCCGGGGTCAATTTTTAGAAACTTATTCTTTTTTAAAAATTAGTGCACCTCTCTTATAGTACCCAACATCACCACAATTGAAACACTTCCTATAGGTTTTAGGATCTTAAGCTTCTAGACCTAGACCTAAACTTTTTCCTAGAGTTCAGGTATTACTTAACCACCACTGGCTCATTGTCTCATCGTGATTTGGATTTTGCTTGGTTTTAGAGAGTAATCTTGCAAGGTTTTGATCACATTTCGTCTAATATCTGACATGATTATGATTACTTCTCTATTATTTTGGTATTTGACCATTTTGTTACACGTGTAAAAGGTACACAAAATATACGACGGCAGCAAAGATCCTCGGGGTTTGAGACAATATTAACTGGAGGAGATTTTGAAGTCCAATCAGCCCCTAATGCATATAAATCTCTTCCTCTTCAAAGAGCTTCGTGTTGGTATCTCGCACGCCTTCAATCGGAGTTCGGTAGAAGAAGTTATGGCCGCAGGTGAACACTCGCGTTCTGCAGGGCTTCCACGCGGCCGGGTGAATTAACCACCACTCCGGCCGGGTACGGTGTTATGCGCGAATAGTTCTGTAAAAGTGGTCCAAATGACCACCCGGCTGGGTAGGCTATTTTGGCGTATTTTTATGCCAAAAAACGCAATTTTTGATAGAGGATTAAAAGTGGCAACGCCTAGTTTTCATAATTGAACATTCCACCGCTCCAAGACATTCCACACTTCCCCAAGAACACTTTGAAGAGAGATTTGAAGATTGAAGACTACAACGAGAGATTGGAGTCTCTAATCCATAGAATCGTTCCACGAGTATTTATTTGCTTTCTTTGATGTATCACGACTCAATCCATTGTTTTGGTTTTCATGAAGAACATGAGTAGCTAATTCTCCTCTATTGTGGAGTTTTGGTGAAGACTACAATGGATGTTTGTGATTATCCAAGGACTTCTTTGATCATTAGCTCATGGATTCCTTTGTTCATTCTTGCGCTTTTCAATTCAATCGCCAGCTACCAATTCGAGTTTGTTTACCTCTTTATAGTTGTAATGGAGAGATACCTATCTAGGGTTTGATAAAAGAGTGAGCATCACTTTGATAATCTACACTTAAAGAGGGGAACCTTAGTGAGTGGCTCGGGTCTTTTGTCTCTACGGAGTTAATCTAAACATATTGTAAGGAGACTTCATATTAAGTGGTTAATCAACGGGGTGAGTACACTCATGTAGGGGCTCAACTCTAGACTAGCGACTTTCCTAGTAATCCTAGAGACATAAAATGGGTAATCGGTTGTTGAATCAATCACAATACAATTCCATCAGAAGCCTGGATCCAAAACTCTACTCTCCTCTTTGTGGTATCTTTTCACTTGTATTTATTTCTGCCACTTTCTTTATTTTCTTTTCATTGTTATATGCTTATAGTAGTGCTAGAACAAAACCTTTTCTCTTGGATTGTCTAGATAGTAATCGAAATTGTCTGTGGTACTTGAGTTGATTTGTCTCTGGATACGATACTCTGCTTGCTAATTGCTACACTAGCCTGCATAATTCTGCGGGTATTATCTCGTTAAAATAAGTTGAGTCAAGTTTTTGGCGCTGCCATGTGATAATTTTGTGTCAATATAGCTTAATATCGTGATAATAATGTAGATTACTAATCTAGATTTTATTTGCTTTATTTTTATTTTTATTTTGAGTTCTCTAATCTTTTGTGTTTCCTCATGTGTTGTAGTACACGCGTTCTAAAGGCCCACCTTAGAGCCAATCGATCTTGAGATCACATCCACCAGAAGAGAACTACGGTATGAGGTTAAACTAAAGGATTCCGGGTATCTTTACCCTGGCCACAAAGCCTACCTTCTCCTATCCAGAGAACTCCTCACACCACCATCTCCACTTCCATCTCCTACAAGATTTAGCCGCGGTCTCCAATCCTAATGGCGACGAGAACAACAATTTTGAAAACAACAATGAGAACAACGAGGAGAACAACAACGGAGATCCCGATCCTGTCCATCAACTTTAAGCAAATGGCCAATATGCAAAGGCGTTTGGATGCACAGAATGTGAGACCAAGACCTGAGGCAGAATTTTGCTCGGGTGATGGCCAAGAGCCGGCTAACCCTCCGATCAACAATGGGGGAATTGCGTCAACAGCTGAATTGAAGCCGGGGTTGATGAACAAAGTGTGGCTAACATGCATTTGGTGGAACAAAGTTCAAAGATGCCAACAAGCACTCGACCAAGTTCATACAAATGAGCAACACGGTTAAGGCTAACTGGGACCTGCATTTGATCGGATTCGCCGCATCATTTCCCCCTTCTCTTCAAGGACGATGCCAGAGATTGGTATGATAAATGAACCCCAACTCGGTCGCAACTGGGATGCAACGGTTGAGCTTTTCTTGGAGAAATACTACCTCCACCCACTGTAGGTACACTAAATGATGTTGTCATCTCATATGCAACGCAAATTTCCTCAGTGAGAACATCTGCAGGCATGGAAGAGATTTAAATATCCGATGAAGAGATGCCCCAATCCACGTTTAAGCCTGTGGCAACAAATCATAATCCCTACAGGAGCAACTCCGGAGGCAAGGCGCGAAATATGAACGTTAGGGGATCACTCTCAGTTTGGAGAAGAGTCTCTGCAGGTGATCAAAGGGTAGCTTCCAACGATGAGGATGGAAGAATGAGAGAAGCAAGACCTACAAGGTAGCATCCACATCGACATTGACAGATGGACATGATGTCCAAGCAGCCCTGGACTTCGACGAGCAAGCCTGCTTCGCTGTATCGAGTCATAATCTTGTCTTTCAAGGATACGATACTCTTGCTTGCATAATTGTTACACTAGCCCCGTACACTTGCGGGTATTATTTGTGTTAAAATAAGCTGAGTCATTGCCCCCTCTAGATTTAGATCTTCCTTCCGACATTCAACACTTTATTATATGCATTCTTATCACAGCCTTCCCTAAGCTCAAGTTCTTCGATTTCAGGAGCTAATTATAAGGTCTAGAGGAGCAGAGTCTCTACCATACTTAATGGCAGCCTTAACATCACTATAGGAATTAGGTATGGCATTCATGAGGGCTATACTAGTGTATTCATCTATGGTTTTATCACCGATCTCTTAATGCCCCGAACTAACTTCGGAAACCTATCCACATTGTCATCAATATCTTTAGCAAGATCAAGCTTGAATTTGAACGATTTTCAAGCAAATACATTCGGAAGACATAGAGGTTTCGTATAGAGTATCAAGTAATTTCCACATTTCGTGGAGATTCCTCATGATCAACTTTCCTAATCACGGAATCAGATAGATTTAACACAATAGTAGCCCTACCGATCATTCATCTCATCAATTTTATCTGGCGTATCCTGGGGTAAAGTACCATCAACAACTTTAAACACCTTTTGTTGAATCAAAACACATTTCATTTTGTTTCCCAAATAGCAAAATCATTTTTACCATTATGGGGAACCAAACCAACATGTTGAGCCATTTTAGCAATAATTTTTGCAAGAACACGAGAAACGAAAACGAAAGCAAAGTCATAAGTCTTTGCGAGCCTCAGAAAACAAGACCCCAAGCCTATATTTGGCACAAAACGGAAAAACTTAAACAAGAAAGGTAAACCCCAATTTCGAGTGAACCCTCTCTCGAAGGAGGTTTCCCACTTCCACCTCCTAGGACCTCGTCTAGACAATCACCGTGGCTCGATACCACCGTAGGGATCGGACCCTCAGATTCACTAATTCCCGAGACCTCTTTGTTCTTGTACAAGAGAGCTCATTTCTAACTCTCACCACGCGGTGATTTACACAAGAAATACAAACTAAGATTACAAAGAATCTAGTTCTAACTATTACAAGGTCTTAAAGAAAATCCTACCCTTCCTCGTAATCACTTAAATTTTCCAACTCAAGACACAAGTTAGTAACACTAAGAAAGATCCTCTCGGATCTAAACACAGAAACTAACTAAGAACAAAGAGAAGACAATAGATCAAAGAAACTTGGCTCGAACCCGCCACAACAACCCCGATCTATTTTTCCCAAAAACTAGACCCAAGGAGCACGATGGATTGGATAGAGTTAACCTGGGACCACCAATACCTCCATCGGAAAAACCCTCAAAACCGATCAAGTTCCACCAAGATCTCAACACACCCCTTCAAGTTCTCACAACCCTAGTTCTTCCTCGACCAAGCAATCAAGAGATTGCTTCACACCAGCACTCCACAGATCTACCAATCGAGAACCATGGAAGATCACCAAGAGATGGCGGAAGATCATCGGAGAAGAAGAGAGAATAAGAGAGAGAAACTAGAAGAGAGAGAGAGAGGATTAGAGAGTCGGAATGAATGAGAACGGCGCATGCCTTCTATATAACAAGCACAAGCCTAGATCCCAAATTTCGAAGCAAGATCCCAAAAGGAGGGCACGTGGCAGCATCCGGGTGAAAGAGGGGAAGTAATTGGGCTCGCCCATTAATAACATTTGGGCTTAACAAATAACATAGACCAAATAAGAGTCCACTCTAATATATCCAACACAAGTCTACGCCATTTACAACAACAACACATCAAAAGACTCATAGATACTAACGTTGTGGGGGGTCATGATTAATGATCTAGCTGCGAAAACCGATGATGGTCGAGTTAGAGGCATCTCATAAGGAGAGTGACATTTGTTCAAGTTGATGTCATGGACAATGGTCCACTTTGGGGTACATTGAACACCAAAGGATAAACATGACACCAATAAGAGTAGAACTATCTCTGCCTACGAATAGTAGCTCCCCTCCTAATTAGGAATGTCATTGGATTAATTTATTTGGGTTTGGGCCAACTTGCTTGGATTGTTGGGGTATTTGAATAATGATTGTTTTGGATTTAAAATTTTTAACCTTTACCTCAACTTTTAGATTTCAAACTAATTTGTTAGGCCAATCGATTCAATTGACATTCCTGTTATAATGTCTGTATAAATAAGAGTAAAGGCCAAAATTGGTCTTGAATATATGCTCTTTACGATTTTGGTCATAAACTTTATCTTTTGAATTTTTGCATCCGAACATTTCAACTCGGATCACAATCGGTCCTACACTAACGGTTGTCAATTTTAACATCGACGATTTTAATATCAATTTTGACCAACTTAAGCATGTTGATTGTGATTACCAACTCCTAATTATAACCTTAATTATTTTAAGGAGATATCATTTAAAAAACCAAAATAAATAATATTAAAAAAGAAAATAAAGAGAAAGAGCGGCGACGGTATCGTTGTTCTCTCTCACCCTCCCTCTCACTTTGACGCGCACCGTTGTTCTCCGAGCGGTGATCGGACGGTGAAGTGTATTCCTGACGACGGCGCATGAGAGCTAAGCTTGTTCTCGTCTAACCCTAGTTAATCCATTGTGGTGATTGGAGAAATGATGGCAACCGGATATGGTTATCGTATCGGGGAGGAGGTGGAGAGTGCTTCAATTGTGGTGAATTTGGGCATATGGCTAGGGATTGCTCTAACGGGGGGCGGTGGAAGTGGTGGAGGATGTTATAACTATGGATGATTTGGGCATATAGCTAGGGAATGTCCTAGTGGAAATCGCGGCGGTGGCGATTCCGGCGGGCTTGTTTCTCCTGTGGGGAGCCGGGTCACATGGCGAGGGATTGTGTGAGCGACGGAGGGGACGCAGGGAGGTGGCTACAACCATGAAGGTGGTGAATCTGGATACTTCAGTGGATGCTATTTATTTTGATATTTTAAAGATATCAATAAAATAATTAAGGTTATAATTATGGAGTTGGTAATCACAATCAACATGATTAAGTTGGTCAAAATTGGGATTAATATAGTTGACGTAAAAATTGATGTGATCTGAGTTGAAATGTTCGGATGCAAAAATTCAAAAAATAAAGTTTAGAACCAAAATCATAAGAGTGAACTCATAAATGATACATCTTTCACTTTCAGCACGTAAATGGTACACGATCTTTATTTTATATCGCTTTTGGTACCTATAAATCAGCATTTTGTACCAATGCAGATTTTCTTCCCAAAATGCCCTCTAAACAAATACATTTTATCATTTGTGTCATAAAGGATATTTTAGGTATACATAAAATTAGTCCAAAAGTGATATTGGAATATCTTCTCTTATTCTCCTCACTCTTTATACTATTATTATTAATCAATATTAATATTATTATTTTGATGTTATAAATTAATAATTAATTTATTTTTAATATCATTCAAATATAGTTAATTATAATTATAGTTAAAATTATATTTATTTATTATAAAATATTATTGTTATAATACTAAAAAACTAGTACTCCTCCAGTCAATGTATTGACCCTATTCCACTTTCTGGGTGTCCCAATACACTTGAACCATTTTTATTTATGGTAGAAATTTACTCTACTACCAACTCCACTTACACCAATAAACAATTATCTCCTAAATTCATGTGCCCAAAGAAAGGGGTCTAATATCTTGGGACGGAGGAGTAGTAATTAATAAATAATTGTAGTATACTTATATAAATTATGAATCATATAATATTATGTAATAATAATTGTGAATTGCATTCATAATGATATAAAGTTGAATATTTTAGTTAGGTATTTCAATCTTAAAATGAGTATAAAGTAATTTAAAAAAAAAATTCAATTGATTTAATTATTAATTAATTTAATTAGAAATTTTGTTTTTGATTTATATTATGAATGCAATTGATGTATTGATACGACCACGCCTGGAAGGCCATGACGACGTCATGACGAGGCGCCTACATGAGGACTCTCTACTTTTATCCAAAAGGTCATCTTGGAGGAGTCTATGAAGACCGAGGAGCACACCATGAGACTTGTGCTGAAATTTGAAGGCGGAGCTTCCACCGACCGGGTAGATTCGGCATTGGCTCACCCGCCGAGTGCCATCCACTGGAATGGTCGGGACCAAGTTGCTCCACCCGCCCGGGTAACTTTTCGCTACCCGCCGGTGTCATCCATCGGAATTGCCAAGGCCAAGCTTCTCCCGACCGGGTGACCTTTACCCACCCGTCCGGTGGCCCGTCCAAAGCGTGAAGAAGTCGAGGTTTCACCCGGCCAAGTGACTTAACACCCTTAATTCCACCCGGCTGGGTAGAGTGACGCGGATCAGATTTGTGGGCCTTTTCATTGGGAATTGCACCCTAGTATAAATACCTTTTGATGTCATCTTTTCCTCGATTTTGCTGAATTAAAGTTTCTTCCCTAGAGAGTGTCCTCTTTGGAGGTTTGTATCCAATTCCTTCCTTGAAGGTTGTTTGTTTTTCTCCTAGAGTAATTCAAGTAGAGGTATGTATCAATGGAGGTATCCATTGAGTAGTGGAGCCAAGAGGTGATAGAGCTAATGAAAGTTGCCTAGAGTTGTTTCCATTGTTTTGGTCAAGGTCCTATGGTTGTAGTTCTTTATCTCATCATTATACACATGCTTTCCATTCCTAATCTTCCATTCATTCTTGTTTAGATTCAATTTTTGTGGTTGGATCTCTTTTTTGTCTCTTTGTTGCTCTTGTTAAATTGAAAATCAATCTCACAAATCTAGATCAAGCATCATAAATGGGTAATTCTTGGGAAATGGATCATAGGAGATGTTAAGATGAAACAACATTTATAATGACAACATGCCACCAATATAACACCATTAGATTTTGAAAACTGATGGCACACAGCCTGCCACCTGGCAGGGGAAATTCAATTAAAAAAATGATATTTCATCGTGAAAGGGTAAAGAAGGTAGATACATTTTGGAGCAGTTATTCTCATCCCTTAATTTACATTATTTTCATTATCTTCCTCCTAATTTCAAGTCAAATTTGTTCACAAAATCTTCTTCTTCGTCTCTAGAAAATCAATCTATAATCTTTAACCAACAGAAGCAATTCACGATTCCAGATTTCTTATTATCGATCAATGGAGATAAGTGATGCTATATTGGAGATCAGTAATTTTTCATTGACAAGAAAGCGACCATGATTTCTTAGACGATCTGGAATATGATATCATTAATGATAAAGAGTTGAAGAACTGTTAGATTGTATGGAGATCAGTAATTTGTAATTTTATAGAAGGTAGGCAATTTCTAATTTTATAAAATTGAATAAGGGATTGCTTTCTACGATTTTTTAGCTGGGATGGAAGAGGTTGGACAAAGTATTGAGAGTTACTCCTCAGCATTATCAGCAAGTGAGAAGAGGAAAAGAGTCAGGGATATTTATTTCATTGAAAAACCGTCTATAATTTAAAGTAGTTTGTTTTGGGCGAACATAGTTTGATTAATAGATTGCTTATTAATATAGTTGGTAGTGCTTGTTAGTAGTTTGCTTATTACATACTCTGTATTTTAAACCATTCGCTAGAGCACTCAATTTCATTGTTGTGTGATAATGAGTATTAGATTGCAAAATTCTTTTATATTGCATATTCTTTTGTTGGTTTTTGCTTCTTTTCTTGGGGAAGATTGCATGCTCATTTACATATATTTAATAGATTGCTTATTACTACAATTAACATTGCTTGTTTAATATTTAAGGTTTGCATACCACATTTTAAAACTATTTTATAGTGCATTCAGTTTCATTGTCGAAGAGTATGACTACTCGATTACATATTCGTTTGTTGGTTACTGCATATTTTATGGTGTAGTTTGCATGATCGTTTTTAATGCACCAAATGTGAAGATTACATATGTTTAATAGATTGTTGATTAATACAACTCACATTTTTTTTGTTTGTTATGAAAAGTGTGCATACTAAATTTTTAAAAACATTCCACAATGAACTCAATTTTATTGTCGTAAAGAATGACTTCCAGATTGCATGCTTGTTTGTTGGTTATTGCTTCTTTAGTGAGGAAAGTATGCACTCTATTTCATTTTAGTAACACATGTATTAAAAACGTATCAACCCCTGCTATGTAACGCTTATGTTTTTGCATAAATCCAGATGATGATAAATGTCATAAAAAACATGGCCAAACTATGAAACCAAGGTCTAAAACCAGATTTCTTGCTTCGTTATATAAAATAACATATCTTGTCATTAATTCCATATTCTTCTTTATAATTTAATTGCATCACATATTGCATGTCAATTTATCATTTAGTGCTTTGTATTACCAAGGATTTAAACAGATTAGTGCTTGAAGTTGTTTGTGCTCAACTCAAAATTTGTATCGCAATTTGCTTGCCAATGTGTCAGAATTTGCTTACCATTATAAATAATGACTTATGCGTGTTTAATATTCAATGTCTACACCAAACAAAAAGTAACCCAAAAACCATCAATGTATACATCAAAAGAAACAAACAGTCATCTACCATCAAGAGTTAGTTTCCTAAAAAAATTTAAAACAAAACACAATGACGTTCATTCTCCTAAAACATCATTCACCCTCGCAACCATCTTTTCAAAGATCAACGGGTCCCTTCTATTGCGCTCTTCAAAGTGGTGTGTTGTTGTACTCATTACGTCATCCAAGTGCTGGGTTAGAGCCCCTTACGAGAGGAAGACTTGTACAAAACAAATAAATCGAGACATGGATCTATTTGATCGATTATGCATTAACCAATTCACATGTTAAACAGATAATTGCATGCTAGAACGCAAATAATTCATGCTTAGAAAATATAAATCCTAAACATGCTTTCTACGGTTTAGGGTTACCGATTTGATTCTCCAAAGAATCGACGATTGCTTGCGCCTTCTCCACGATGATCTTCAATACTAGACCACGGATCTTCTCGATCGTTCCTGAACCGTATCTCGATATCGTGGTGGGCTGATCTTATCAAAATACTAGGACTCGAATAAAGAAGAGAAAATTCCTCACTGAGAAGAGCTGAAGAATTTTTGAACTCCTCTACTAATTAGAGAGGGGCGAAAATTACATCTAATAATTAATTTAATTTGTCTCTCCTTTATTCTCCTATTTATATTAAGTTCATATGGGCCCGATCGGGATCTATGGAAGGTTTTGATATGGGCTCCCCCAATTAGCTTTTTAATAATTAAATTGAACTCACAATTTAATACAAGCTTATATTGGAATATTATGAGCAGCCACTACGTAAGTAATATTGCACTCCCATCCAAATCCGAAATTACAAGTAATCCGGGTTTCCGTTTTGTTTATTATTTATTTCCCGCGCTTAAGATATAAAAGTCCATTAATTAATTAATGTCCGCTATTGACTTAATTAATTAACATCTTATTAATTTCAAGAGTGGACTTAGCAAGAAACACTTATTTATTATTCATAGAGTAATAAAACTCCAACCGCCGTTCGAATAATAAAACATTGTTCAAGCTCCTCTTGAGGACATTATCAAACGAGAATCACCTCGCGCCAATTCAACATAATAGCAATCCTAGCACCGCTAGATATTAATACCACTACCCAATATATCGGGATTATTGGGTTGCGAAAAACCCGCACCATTTGATAAGTCAAAGTAGTGCATAATCAATACCGTATGCTCAATGCTAACGTATGTAGATTAAGAGATAGTATTTTATCAAGACCTAGTCTTTCGTAGATAGCATAAAGACACGCCTTTGCTTAGATCCATTCAATGCTATACCACACCAATGTCATCTTATTTCGAAGGCTTAGAAATAATCGGATCGACATTGCAACCTTTCACGATAGGTAGTCTAAGCCTATCTCGGGTTGTGAAATTATTCTTTTTCTTTTGCAAAGCATTGCATAAACGACGTGTTACCTTAAAGTGGACGACGCCACAACCAGCCTACTAAGCAAAGACTTAGACTTTGTTTGTCTTATACATTTAAATGTTTATAAAACATCTTATAAATGCAATGCAAACACAATGTAATAATATACTGATTCTATTCATGTCTGAAACCTCGAATAATACAATCGGGGTTTAAA